>NC_041709.1:11658332-11948332 GCF_900700375.1 Denticeps clupeoides | reverse complement strand
TCCTTCTCCTCTGATCACATCACCCCTCCATGAGCTCCGCTGGCCTGACCTTCCGTGCTGTCGGTTCCAGAGACACCAGAATAAATCAAACGGGAACGGAATGGAAGGGCCCGACAGTCTGCCGAGAAATGGCTTGAAAGAGTAGAAAAAGCTTTTTTTTTTTTTTCCCCCCCCCATTTGGCCCAAAATGCCCGTGGTTGTTATTATTCACTGAGAGATGCTTATGTGAAATTAAATGAATCATATTTAATATCGTCCTGATGGGCAAAGCTGTAAAATGGCGACCCGATGCTGTATTCATCGCTTTATCATCATTCATTTCACATTTTTCTAACCAGAAGAGCCAACAAGAGGATACTGGGTAAACAAGCAGCGTGTCTCTAGCCGCAGCCCTCTCTGGGCGCGTAATTGACCGTGGCCCCTGCTTAAATTGAATTGTGTCTGCCACGGAGACAGGGAGGAACGTGCCTGGGCGGGCGAGAGCTGGTGGCCGGCCGGCTGGCCGGGGTTTTTTTTAAATTTATTTATTTATTTTTAAATGAGCTCGGGACCGTGCTCGCGTTTCGCCAGCCCTTGGCCGCGCTGCAGCTTTACAGGCAACCCGCCAGCCTCCGTCTCCAGGCTCCGGGCGTTGTGAGGCGACGTGTCTGGAGCTTGTCAGGATTCTTGGAAAGTGCCTTCCGTCGTGTAGCCTTCAGCCTCGCAGGTCTTGTGAGATGCCCCCGAGGCTTTAGCCCTGAGGACAGCTACTGACACGTTCCTTGCGAGCTCTGGGCTCATCTCCACAAATCCTTTTTGAGTGTGGCTTTATGCATGGACACACGTGTCAAAACATCTTGGCTTGGTGGTGCGAAGGCGTGGAATTCCGTCCACACATCTCACATTCAACTGATGTTGCTCATTATGTTTGCTGATCCCGGAATCCTGGAATGAAAGTTCTTTGGTTTGGTAGCAGCAGTGAGACCCAACAGGTCTATTTACAACGTCCACTTATGCCCCAGTGTACAGGCGGTCATATGCGCCATCCAGTGAGACAGTGTGGTAATGGCGTACTGCTCAACAAACCCTAAAACGTTAGTCGTTCAAACCCCTTCACCATTGTATCAGTGTGTCACTGACTAGGAAGACCTGAATCACTGAGCAAAGCACCGTCCCCACACACTGCTCCCCGGGCACCTGTCATGGCTGCCCACTGCTCACTCCGGGTGATGGCATAAATGCAGAGGCCAAATTTCACTGTGTGCACCATGTGCTGTTCTGCTGTGTATCACATGTGACAATCACTTCACTTCATTATTATTATTAAATGTCTTTTTTTCTGCAGTGCTCTCCATTGGTTTCCATGTTGGCATGCCTGGTCCCACCAATATGAATGACAGGCAAAGGTTTACTCTAAAATTATTATTTCCTTGTGAAATTACATGCCATCTTATCACAGTGGAAGTCTAAAGGGAGTAATTAAACATTGAGTAACATGGAAAAAAAAAAACGTGCAGAACGTGGCCTTTTGTAAAGCAGCCCCTTTTATTCAGAGTCTTGTTTATGTTCTATAAACCTACTTATGTCATTTACAGTTTACAGACACGTCCCAGCGCTGCATTGTTTTAGGCATTCAGGGCCAATTATGAGCTTGGCAGTTTTATAGCCTCTGAGCTGAGATGGCATCAGCGAACATTTGACTAGAATGGAGTGACTTTTTTGGCACACAGTTAAACTACATGAAGATTCCTCAAGAAGAGATGGAAGGTCTCTGTGCTAAGAAAATAGAAAAGCCATGATTCGCTGCAGACGCACTTTGCTGGTCTTCATTTGAATGAAGTTATTATTGCAAAATATTATACACAGATTGCCAGTGTAAACCTTGATAGACGGGGGATGTTGGGGTCAATAAGGAGCGGTGCAGGGTGAACTGGGGACTTTCTGGATGTGACCCCTAATTTATTGAAAGTGGAGAAACAGCATGAAATCCTCAGGCACTGGAGAAATTACACGTAATTACACGTAAAACATAAACATTTAAGGCCAGTCATATAATAGAAATTTGTTCCAATTTATAAATGGGAGTCAATGGGAATGTTCTATGCTCCGTACATTTTACTATTTTGGTTGTGTGGATTTACAATGAATTTAGAAAAATAAACTCTCCATTGCTTTTCATGGTGGCACGCCTGGCCCCACAATTACGAGGGAAAAACTACACGCCATCACATCACAGTGGAGGTCTGTAGGGAGAACTTTGAACACTGAGTGGCATGCCAAGAAAAAGCTTTAATTCTCAAAATGCAGACACGACATGCGAAACATCCCCAAAGTGTTGTGCTATTTATATGCAGCCCCATTTACTGTTCATTTACGTAGCGGCGGGGAGGGGGGCATTTCCTGACTACCCTCCGTGAACATGCAGCTCTGATTTGGCAGTGTCACTTGGGGCAGATTGAATAGATGGTGCGAAGCGTTCACCATCTGGTGAATGCATGACACCTCAATTTCAGTGCCGCCTTTTACATGGTTAATATTTCAGTTTCTCTTTGCTTCAAAGCCACAGCCGACAGCCCGCGTGTTTTCCGAAACGTCCCTGCGCGTTACCTTGATTTACGAACCCTCTTGAAGTCACTGCACCTGCTTTCGAAAGTGTTGCGTGTTCAGGGATGAAGCCAAAAGCACTTGTGTTGTGGTGTGTATTAAACTCCTTTAGCGTTGCAAATTTTCTCGAGCTTCCTGAAAGCGGTTTTCATGTTTTACTCGCATTTTGCAAGTCCCTTTTGAAACTCTGATGACTCCTTATCTGCTCTGCGTTGTTGACTGATGTTGACATCCCAAGGACTGCGAGCACTTCCAGCAGAAAGGCCACACGCAGTGTAAATATAGCTTTCATCTGCGCATTTGAGAAGAAAAAAAAAAAAAAGATGAATAACGTTCACAAAATTGCCATTTATTTCAAGTGGTTTCAACTTAAGTTTTCTGTGCTGTTTTGCCCATCTCACATTTTACTCCCAGCCATTACATCTGAAAAGGGTGGAGTAAGAAAAGCTTTTAAGAATTAAGTGCTGAAAGCAGACTTCAGACTATGCAGAAGAAATAAAACAAGAAGAGAGATGAAAAAAGCAGATAGTGAAGGCCTTTCTTCCTCCGCCTCACTGACCCCACTCAGCCCGGAACCTATTGAGTTTAAAGGAATAATTGGTGGGCCAGAGAGGGTTTCCTGGCAGTGAGGCTTCTGTGGGTAAACGGTCATTGAAACACTGCTCACATGCTTCCCTGCCCCACATGTTGGGAGTAGGATAGGGACAGAGGGGAGGCAAGATGGAGGGAGTGTGAAGGAAAAGGGGGCGATAGAAGAAAAACGCCCCCACCCCACACGACCTCAGATGGTGCACTCTGTTGTCCTTCGGTAATCAAAGGCATCAAACAATTATTGGCTTTAAGCCCAAAACTAGTTTAAAGTAGCCCTGTGGGGGTCAGCTAAGACCTTCAGAGGTTCTCAGAGAAAAAGAATGAAATCATTTCATGAATAGCAGCAGCGCAATCATAAATAAATCAAAAGATAAATCTTTTAGGCCAAGAGGAAGGAGTGTTTCAATCGCAGGTTGTCATGGTAATGCATATGTTAACGGCTAGCTCGTCAGCAAATATTATTGCGGCGGAAGGAGGGTCTGCGTGACGTTCCGAGCTAAGGCCACCATCAGCCAGGCTTTGGGCGTTCCGGCAGAGGGGAGGGCCGGAGCGGGTGAACGGAGAGCAGGAGGGGAGCGCGAGGGCTCTTGGAGAGGAGGGCGGGAGGGTGTCGCGGAGACGCACAGCTGCAGGACCAGACTGCTCGCACCTGTGAGTCGCCACTCCAGGAGCCAGGAGAGGAGCAGACAGCAGGTGCCATCTGCCCCGGCCAGAACCCGGGGCCCAGGGTGGATCACAGAGCCACGCTCTACTTTAGCTGGGGCCACTGTCATTATGATCGTCTTTGGAATCAGAACTGCGATTACTGGACAAGAATATTAACGAAGAATTCGTAAATGTACAACACAACGAGCGAGACAATACACGTTTTCACTATTTGTGGCGATATGGGATTATTGCATATTATTCTGGAGCGTTCAGGTTCTGAGGCTTTTTATTTCCATGTTGTTCTTACCTTTTTTCTGCTTTATTGGCCTCCCAGCTATCGCAATTAGGAGCGAGCAAGGGAGGCTTAGAGGGACATGCGAAGAAAGCGAAGAAGCTCTGATTAGCTACTGAAAGGAGTATGCGTATCGAGCTGAGGACCGAGGACAGACATAGAGACAGTGAACAAGCCATTAACAACCTGGGGAGGCCAGCGTATCCAGGACACACCGAGAACGAAGCTGAGGACCAAGGACAGGCAGAAACAGTCGAGTGGCGAAGAGCGGATCAAGGGCGGGGACGGTGATGATTAAGCACGAAGAGATGGACGGTGAGGGATGACGGACAGATGCAACATATTCTTTAACCCTCAGACCCCGGACCACGTCAGAGAGGGACGCTGCAGACACGCTCCCACAATCACCCTCGGGGGATTAAAAGCCACACATTGGCCATCGTCATCAGTTTTATTAGAACAATAGTTGGTTTGCGGTTCACTTTCACGCGTCCTTGTGGCTAAAAGCAAACTGAAGGCGTTTCTCTCCACCCACCCCCGCGCACACACACCCAACAATGTTATTCAAGTCGGGTCAGGGTTTATTGGCACTTGCTCTGTGCGCAAGTGTACAGGGGAAAAAGGAAGGGACATTCATCAGGCCGACCCTTGGTCTTCATTGGCAAGAGAGACGCGGGGGGAAGACGAGCGGCCCCGGTGGAAATACTGCTGATGCCCTCATGAGCGATGGCCTTGCGGCACGGACGCCAGTCCCGCTCAGTCAATAGATGTTCCACTTTTGTCTAGATCAGGTGCTATCTGTGCTGCCTTCATTAGCTCCCACAGGAAATCATTAAGCCAACTCTGCATTCTCCCCGTCAACGCGTGACCAGCTCGGCCGAGCGATATGTGCGATCGCTGCCACTGGGCCTCCGCCGCCACTCTCCACCTAATGATGCGACTGTATATATTACACTCCGGCGCAAAGCCCTCAGGAGAAACGAGCTGGGTCCGGACATGCATGGACATATTTAAAATATGAACTGAAGACACAAGCTGGTCAGAGATGCAACTACTTCAGCCAGAGTGGGAAAGATGAGGCTGTGAAGGAAAATGAACAACCTTTACTTTGACATGAAAAAGCACAGCTCACGGCCATTTTGGGGCAAATTCATCAACATAGTCATCTGGGTCTGTGGCCTAAAAAAAACGTTTTGTTGACTAAAGAGTCTTTATCACCTTTGAAAGACACCTTGGAAAATAGGTAATGAGCGTAAACAGATTTGAACCATTGTGTCCCTGAGAAAGACACTTAACCCTGAGTGTCTCCAGGGGGACTGTCCCTGTAACTACTGTTTTCCAAGTCGCTCTGTATAAGGGCGTCTGATAAATGCTGTAAATGTAAAAGAAGTCGGTTCATCATTTCGATTTGGCAGCAAATACTCGCTCGAGTTGGATCAGAGAGTGAAGCGCTGAGAATTGTTTGAGAAAATCCCTTTAGGAAGCTCCGGTGAGTCAGCAGAGGCCGTCCCCCGGCTCGCCTCTGTAGCTGAAGTCAGGTTTGAGTGTGCAGTATGCTCATTTCGCTCAAGACATTTTGTAATAGAAATTGACATCCTCTTGGGAACCCAGTTGAACAAACTCTTTAGCTTGACTAAATCAGCAGAACTGCTAAGCTTTATTTGTTCGCTCCTGCTGTTGAATGTTGGAGCAAGGTACGGTTCGTGATTCAATGTCTATTGCAACCAAAAAAATTTAAATTTCATGGAAAATTCAAGGTAATTTTATTTTCAAAGTACCTGCACTACATATGCTACAGCCAGAAATATACTTCCTGTGAGCTACATATTTACATTTATAGCATTTATCAGACGCCCTTATCCAGAGTGACTTACAATCAGTAGTTACAGGGACAGTCCCCCCTGGAGCAACTTAGGGTTAAGTGTCTTGCTCAGGGTAGTAAGTGGGATTTGAACCTGGGTCTTCTGGTTTATAGGCGAGTGTGTAACCCACTAGGCTACTACCACCTCATATATGCATATCCATATGCATATGTATATTCATACTTACCCGTTTTAATTTGAAGCGTGTACTCCTTAACACCAGGAGTCACAAACCAAATAATTGAATGAATACCTGTATCTTAAAATTGTCATCTGTTGAGTGCAGATCTCGCAATGCTGCCCCTATAAAATTACGCAGGTATTGCACCCGTATCCGTAAATGTTCCGTACATTTTTGAGTACATGCACAAAACCAGATGCAAAGAACGCATGATATGGACCACGGCTCTATGCAAGCAAGTATATTTCTGCCTTAAGAGGGAGGCTATTTTCCATTATCAATGTGGCACCCAGTAGGCACCTGATTATTGGGTCCTGATCACTCACAGCTGCCGCTCATTAGGTTAGAGTGATCTGAGGGTCCGGAGACGTGGGGGACGAAGGAGGAGAGAAGGGAGGACACTATGGCAGGAAGCATGGGGACCCTGTGTTTGCTGCCGCCTACCCCACTGTCTCCTTTTGAAGGGGGGGGGCTCTGTGATGCACAGGCACTGCTGTGCTTACCCAGCAGGCACCTGTTCACCTGATAATTGGGTCCTGTTCACTCGCAGAGGCCGCTCATTATGTCAAGACCCTTCATTAGTGTACCTGCAGGAAACACTAGTTGTTCTGCATTACACAAAGCTACATGTGTGTTAATGTTGCATGCGTTTTATGTTTAAAGTCTGTTTGATTTGCCCACTGCACCTTTGTTTGTTTTCTTTAAGAATCAAAAAGCCCATATCATGATGTCGAGCGTGTGCGCCGCTACTTCACCCCACTGTGGAATGACAATCAGCATATATCAGCATTTTCTAAGCCATGCACTCTGCATCAATGCATGACTTGAACCTTAACAAGATGCTGTTTTTTTCCCCTTCATGTCCACATAAAATGAATATGGGCAAAATAAATAAATGAGTTAATACTATCCTGGACAAGAAACAGGCTACAGGATAACATGCATTTATTTACTAAATTAATTTGACGCGTTGTTAATCAGTGAGATTCAAACCTAGCTTTGTGTGGCAGGTTACATGTGTAGTAATGGCATGTCATTAATATGTTCATTTCCATGAACATATTAATGCATGGCTACAGACATAATATTTACGAACCTTAAAATAGTGCTCAAAATGCAATGTTAAAATATTAATTGTTTAGCTAATAAAAATCACAAACCCAGGGTCTCCAGGTATTATAATATTAATTAATCAAATGAGGATTTACAATACAGTTGGGGCTGAAGGTGTTTTTGAATGATATAATAAATAAAATAATATAAATAAAGTTTTTTTTCCCCTGATATTCAGGATATATACATTATATATACACTATTTAGCAAAACATACCAGCAAGAGTGTGGTTTCATAGTTACACAGTTGAGCAGTGAATCTCATTATTTGGTGGCATTTTGCCATGTGCTGTAGTTTCAGTTCAGTTGTTGGAAATGAATGCAACCTGATTATGAGTGATGACCTTTTCATGCTAATGGGATGGAAACCGAGCATCACTGAATGGTTGATGAATATGAATATGATCGTATGACATGAACATATGTCATATGGCAGATCTCAACACAAATGAGTAAGTATCTTCTGGTATCTAATCCTGATTTCAGTATCACCTCGGAACCAGCATTTCACACGTTGCTTCTTCTTTTAATTTTTAATCCATCTGCAACATTATAAACAATGAACCGTTTCAGAGGATTATTTTATTGTTACAAGCACTGAAGGTACTTGTGGCAGAGAGTGTTATATAAATGTGCTAGAAAGCATTTATACTCATTAAAACAGAATGAAGAGTGCACTCCAGCCGGCGCTCGGGCGCTCTGCACGCTTCTGACTAGAGCAGCACGATCCAGCACATTTGTGCCTCTCTGGCTCACGCGCGTTTCCTGTTTCTTTCTCCTCTCCTGCGGTGGGATCATTGACACCCCTAATGAGTCAGAATGCAGTCACAGTGCTAAACTGTGATAATGGGATGCTGTGCGGTGCGGTGGTGATGTGGAAGTGAGTGGGGTGCCGAAATTCCGCAGGGCGCGAGTGTGCCTGTGCGTCTGGTGCGCAGATATATATATATATATACACGCTGTGGCGTGTTAATGGAGAGAGGGCATTATATTACCGCTTCCTCCAGCGTTTACGGCCCAGAGCTGCCCTGTGCTGATGTCCACACCAAAAAACACAGCGTATTGTGGGTAACCAGTCGAATGTGTAATCACGTCTGGGGAACTGTTTGGACCAGACAGGACCCCTGTTGTCCCGATGAAGCCATGCTCGCTGTGCAGACGTTATTGCATATGAATGCGTCCAGTGTCGACTGCTTCGCGTTTCAGTCCGGGCGCGGCTGGCCTGGGTCCACGGTAAACAAAGGAAGGACAGTGGGCTAAACGTCTAACGGTGACAGGTCCGCGGGGCTCATTTGAGATTCTGATCCGTTCTGCCCTTCTTCCTCTGTCAGCCCCACAGCGAGCAGGCCAGACCTCCATCTGACTCTTTCCCCCCCTTCACGGCTTCTTCATTTGAATAAGAAAGGATTCAACGGATTCCCGGGATTTCGTTTTTGCTGCATTCCAACAGAAGGACAAAATGATTGTGATTTTCCTGCTTGCGCTGTTTTTCTTTCCCCTCTAAAGTAGTTAAAGACTTTAAAGACCCCAGGACTAGGGACGTATAACGGTGGTATTTATAGCTACAGAGGAGAGCGGGAATGATCAATAAAATGATTTATGACAACCAAATCTTTTATCAAACGTTCTTTGGGGAAGATGATTTTATTCAGGAGTCTAATAATAGTGGTGTAAAAAGAGTGTTTTGTGAGCGTGTGACTTTTTCAGGGCTCGGCCGTCGTTTGGCTGATTAGCTGCCTTCTGGCTGTATTTCATGTTGCACCCGTCAATGTTGGCCATGCCGCTAAGGCGCTCTTTGTGCTGTTGGCTGATGGGAAAATCGCCTGAGTCATAATCTGCTGCCAGAGTAAAGGAAGGAGGCGAGAGGAGAGGAGGGGAGGGTAGAGGGTAAAAGAAACGGAATCAGTGAAACAAGATAAAACCCGAGTCAGGGAGCCGCAGAGAGAGGAAGACAGAAAGAGGTTTAAGTTGATGACAGGCAGAGGATTAATTTCTCAATCAGCACTTCGCTCGCCGCAGCACTGGGAAGGCGATGTAGTCGGCTGTAAAACTGTGCCGTGCTAAGCCCGGGCCTCCATGTTGCGCCCAACGTGCATTTCAGTCGCAACTTGAAGCACAACGGAGCTGCAGGTTGTGGGAAAGTAGAAAACACTCGTGACACCTTTAATGAAATGCACAGTAGCATGCATAAATGTGGGCGCCCTTGCATAAAATGTCCGTTACTTTGGCTAGTTCACTGATGCAGAATTAATGAACTAACTTTGGATGCTGAGTTGTGTGTCCAGGATGCAGGATTTTACAATAAAGGTCTTATTGAAGGTGTCGCTGCTCACAAGAACACAAGAGCAGTCAAGATCTTTCAGACACCCACCCAACCTGACCTCCACTCTTCTTGTTAACTGCCACTTGTTCACCATGAACTGCAGAAACAGCTACCTGTAAAGGCTTTGCCATCTTCTTCAAACATTCACTGGCTTTGTGAGCATCATTTATGTCATTTATCAGAATACTACGGAGTTGCTCAGGAGAGCTCGTGGATGTTGATTTTAGGGACAAGTTTGATTGTTCAAAGACACAAACATATACATGTTGTTGCTGGACCTTCTACTTAGATGGCGAGTAATAATCTATACACTGGGCTTGACAGCCGATGAGGATAGTTGTATTTCTGAAGTGTCTTTTATTTTAACCAATAGGAATAATCCTGTTGGTTAATATGAATCTGCGTTATAAACAAACATCCTTTTGACATGTCTGAAATGAAACATTGACTATCCAATAGCTCATGTGCTTTTTACATTAATTATACATTTCATTCATCAATAAACTAACCTTCTTGTCTTGGCAGAAATTTGTTAAATGACATTTTTAATGTAATAATATTTATCGGAATGTGTATGATGCAGTTAAATGAATTTGTATAAATTGGAAGAACATGACAGCTCCAGGAGACCATGTTTGTCAGTCTGAACTGCAGGTCTGTTCCTATATTATTTATCAGGCAAAATCTAAAAACAGACACTCAGTTAAACAAAACCCCAATGCATTTTGGGAAGTGGGGCAAAGTCATTGCTAATTTCTTGTCTAATTGCCTGTTTCAGTAGTATCTTGAGATCCGGTGTTCATGTCACAGTCACAGTATTTCCCAGCCTACAAGGCAGTCTCTGTTGCAATGTGCTGGTGCTGTCATCGTTGAGTCTGACGTTTTTAGAATAAATTCGTAGAATAAGGCAGAACACGTAAATGCCAATGTTTCCTGATGGCTAAACAAGTGCCTTTGTTTTCTGGCGAATTGGATTTTTGTTGCGTTCTTTCAAATGATAGTGAGTGCATTGGAGGTAATGTTCTTTTTTATGATGCAACGTGATTACCTGCAGCATCTACAGCGCTACTTGCAGCACTGCTTTGGCTTTGTAGAGCCACACACACACACACACACACACACACACACACACAGTGAAACAGTCACAGTTTCTGAAATTGATTGCATTTCTGTTGTGCTACTTGTGCTTGTTTTCTTTGATTTGAAACGTCATCGTCCGTGCTGGACAGGGCAGTCGTTTGCGAGTGGTGAGGGGCTGTAGGTGCGAAGCGTGGTACTGGTGCTGTATTGAGTCGCTCTCCAGGGCCTCGGTGGAGTTTCCACGGCTCTCTCCTTACAGCAGATTCTTGGTGGGTGGAGGTAGATGGTAAACACTGCTTACATTACGTAAATCCACAGTTATTTATCATCGCGTTATGTAACCGACAGAAGAATAGATTTGATTCTTTTTTTTTTTTTTTTTTCTTTTTTTTATGCCTGTAGTACTTCAGGTATTCTGGGAAGCATCACTGTTACGTAAAAGACTTAATCATTTGTGGCATGGTCTGCGGAAGTGAAAAAACGACCGAGACCTTCTAGTGAGATGATTATCTGAGGGTGGCGCCAATGGGGAGCATGGAGGAAAGGAGGCAGCACTGCGGCCACATCTCTGGGAGTTTAGGCAACATTAGGTAGAACATTCTGCTTTGACCGCAGCAGGCAGAAGATCTTAGCGTGTGTGTGTGTGTGTGTGTGTGTGTGTGTGTGTCTCCCTCCACTCCTTCATGCTCCGCTGCATGCCGTCCTGCCCTCCCTCCGACAGACCCTGGGCCAGCCTGCATCAGCGCTCCGGAGCTGTAATAAACGCCGGCCCGCTGCCGAAATGGACAGGCGCCAAAACAGCGCTGGTGTAAATGGGGCCTGCGCGCCTGCGTGCCCCACAGCTCATCCACATTCAGTCCACATTCACCTCAGCCCCAAAAACGACTGACTTTTCTGCATCAACTGCTGACTAAATGCGGAACTTTTTATTCTGAGGGAGAAAAAAAAAAAAAATAATTTATACTACTGCCATTTTTCATTAGAATAATTAAATATTTGATATAAAATGTGTTTGTGACTTCAATTCTTTTGCTTCCTCCAGAAGAGATGAGTTCCCCTCCTCTACCCTTGTCCATCGCACTGTTGCCAGGGGAGTCGGAGAAGGAGGGCCCTAGGGGAGCAGCCTCCGTGGGTCAGGACTTTCTAGAGTCGGTCCTGGCTCACAAAGAACAGCTGCTCCCCCAGAAGGGCATTGTGTTGCCCACAGCTCTGCCCCCCGACCTGCTGCCCATGCTGGGAAAAGGTCTCGGGGCAAGCGTCCTGTCCCCGGAGCAGCAGCTTCTGAAGAAAATGCCCTTGTCACGCAGCAGTGGCTCCGCGCCTACTGTGTCCTCCCCACCTACGCACAGACCTCCGGTCTCCGAGGCGACCCCCACCCCCGGGGTGAAAGGAGCTACAGAATCCTCCTCGCTGAACAAGGACGTCCCTCCGATCACAACAGCTGCTGTGAGCATCAACAGGGATGCTGAAACGGATATCGGAGCTCCGGGTAAACAGGGTTCATTTTTACAGTGTATCTCGTTTTTCCTTCTGTAACCTGAGCTCAACTTCCACGTCTGGACCGTCGATGTTTTCTCCGATTTCGAAAAATTGTCATGCAACCCTAAACACGGATCAAAACATCAAACTCTAATGTTCCTTTTCCTTCGTCTCTCCTCAGCTCTATCGAGCTGCATGATCAATTTCTCCGACCCAGAGGGCTACATCGATTCCTCGGATGATCCACCTCTCCCAGACGGGGTCTTTGTACAGTGCACCTACACCATCACTGTTTACACCGGCTATGGAGTAGAACTGCAGGTATCTGTCTACAACAGCAATGACTTTTTTTTTACAAATAATAAATAAGTAATTCATTAGAAGAATCGTTGTGATCTTAAGATCTGGCAAAACGATAATCACGCAGTGCTGTTGCTGTTATTATGTGATTAAAATATGTATCAGTAAACTCAAATATATTAGTCAAAGCATTGCTGCTGCTGCCACTGTTGTTATTTACTATTATTATAGTCTGTTGCCCTCTAGTGGTTGTTGGTGGAAACACAAATGCTTTGCTTCACATCTACACGTATTTCCCTTGATGCTACTGTAATGAGAACAGCAGAGACCCAGGGGCTCCAGCCTGCAGTGCCCAAATGCTGCTTGGCAGCTGGGGATTACCAGCATTCCATCCCCTGCTCATTCCTAACACCCTCCACATAATCTCCAATTACCTGTATAATCCACCATCAAGATCTACTGCCAGGAGATCATTTATGTTACACACCCTGGGAACCTTTAAAAACACTGTAAATAAAAAACACTGCCCACTGCATAGTATATCTGCTGGGACTACACTTTAAAATGCTTGTGGTGTGTTCTTGATAAGACTTCATAGTGACTTACATGAGTGCAAAGAGAAGATTATCAGAAGGGAAACACTGGAGCAAGTGTGTCTTTGTGTGTGTGTGTGTGTGTGTGTGTGTGTGTGTGTGTGTGTGTGTGTGTGTGTGCAAATTCATTACAGGTCAAGAATGTTAATATATCTGAGGGCGAGCAGTTGTCAATTAGAGGGGTCGATGAGAGCGGGGCCATGCTGGTGTTGGCTAATCAGACGCTGCTGGTGGAGGGCCAAGTCATCCGCAGCCCCACTAACACCATCTCTGTGTTCTTCCGCTCGTTTCCCGACGGTGGGATGGGCACATTTCAACTACACTACCAGAGTGAGTCCACACTGTGAGCCTCCTAAGGAATAAATTCTGATGAACTTTTAGGCTCTCTGCCATGCAGATGACCTTGAGACTTAATAACAATAAACACTCTTTAATTGAGGTGCACTGAGGACCATCTGTTTATAGCATCATTTACTTCCTAACACTCAGGGATGTCAGGGACTTAACTGCTTCCCCCTCTAAATATTTATTTATATGAGCTGTGCGGACGAATCCCATCTGATCCATTATTTTACTAATTTACTAATTAGCATCTCACATATATGGATTATGTACATTTAAATAGCACGAGATAATGAGAATCTTTGTGACAGTGTCTTTCCATGTTAACCAGCTCATGATTTACTGTTAATAGACATATTTTTGTTGGACAAATTTTATTTTGACATTAATTTGCATCATTACCGCTCTTAATTTTTTCAACCCAAGTCTTCCGTCTGAGTTGTGCTCTGCCCCGCCGGCCTCACTTTGGGGAGGTCTCTGTCCTGGATCTTCACCCAGGGGGCACCGCACACTTCCACTGCCACATGGGATATCACCTGCAGGGGGAGCAGTCACTCACCTGTCTCAACGCCTCGCTGCCCATCTGGAGCTCCAGAGAACCCAGCTGCAGAGGTGAAGAACTCCGAGGGGGCCTCAGGTTTTTAGGATAACTTTAGAGCAAGTTGACATCAGCCATAATTGTTTCAGCCATCTTTGCTTTGAACGTGCTTAATGGAACGGTACCGTTCTGCTCCATCTGTTTAGTTATAGTATAGTATAGTAGTAGTAGTATAGTATATTTATATATAGTATATGTACAAGTTTTATTAAAAAGAACAATGGCATTTTTTTGTATGTGCACGGTGGCTGTTTTTTTTTTACCGGTGGGCTGATATGCTCCCCCTCTGCAGCGCTGTGTGGAGGCTCGATGAAAAACGCCACGGTGGGTCGGGTGCTCTCCCCTTCCCCCCACCCGGGACCCAACAGCACTCTGGACCGCAGCTGCTCGTGGTCTCTGGAGGCCCCTGCCAACCAAAGGCTGCACCTTCATCTGGAGAGGATGGTCCTTGGACCCACAGACAGGTGTGTGGTTATGGTTATGGTTATAGGGTGTGTGTTATTATTATAATTGAAAATTATGATTTCCCTGTTGTGCGCCAGGAGTGTGCCCTCAAGTCGTAGAATTTATTTATTCAGGATTTACTGCAATAAACAGAAAAGATGGCTTAATAATTACCTGTATCTTCTAGAAGAGGAACTAATGACCTACTTAACCCTATTTATTGGTGTGTAATTATTTTGAACACCCAAAGTTGAGCTGTAATGATGTAAGTATTTAAAAAGGATGCAGCTTTCACACACCCTAATTCTGACTTCACCTCCTCAAATTAAATAAGTAAAACACTTTTATAGTCGTCTCGGGACCATGGCCATGGCCAACATGCTCATAAATTATCCGTGCTTTAATTCAAGCTTTTTGATGGTGAACTAGTGAACTCCCTACATGCTACCAGCTCTATGTTGGCAGGCAGTGTTTTGCTATTGAAATGATTTGTGAATGCTTGAGTTTTTAACACTGACCCACTCTCTGTGGTTTCCCCAGGCTGGTTTTATGGAGTGGTCTGGACGCTGGATCTGTGGTTCTTTTCGACTCGGCCAGAGGAGGCCCAATCCCATTTGAAGGAGTCATCAGTGAGGGCCCAGCAGTCAGAATCCAGTTCATCACAGACCAACCGAACCACAACACTGGCTTCAATATACGCTATGAGGGTGAGATGCCTGCTGGTGTAAAAACAGCTGCGTGCCCAGGGGCGTGGTCACAAATCTGATTGGCCCAGCTTGGCCACCCTCAAGAACTGTTAATCACTTTATTTAATTAGCATAGCTTTTCAAAATCTGAAGCCTCTTTGGGTGAGTAAACAGTTGTTTGCAATGTTTAGTGTTTAATTAATTTAACTTGATTGTGTAGTTGTGAAGTTGTGTAGAGATAGCACTACGTTCTCCAAACTCTGCCCTTTTCCCCGAACATGTCTGGCAGGGATTTTTGACTTGCCTGGATGTTCTTCAAGTCATCGGCTTCTACACTCATATTTGTACTAGTAATAAAATGGCATAAAAAATGCATTCTGGCAGCATTTACCCCCCCCCCCCGACCACCCCTTAAATACTCCCCTTAGTACCTCTGCCTGACACTCTCACCCGGAACAAGAAAAAGTCCAAACACCCCTGTGCATGCCTCATCTGCTTATAAAGTTGAATATGAAGTGGTATGCGGTTCTCACCACCAGCTTTTGAAAAAGGCCACTGCTATGAGCCATACATTCAGAATGGGAACTTCAGCACGACAGATCACACCTACGGCGTCGGAACGGTTGTGCAGTTCACATGTGACCCAGGCCACTCTCTGGAGCAAGGCCCACCCGTGATCGAGTGCATCAACACACGGGACCCATACTGGAACGACACTGAGCCGCTGTGTAAAGGTACCCTGCAGGACCCCAACATGACTGCACTAGTGCAATCAGTAATCTGAACAGGAAGTTTGCCATGAATAATCTGGGTCACGTGTTTTTTACACAGAGCCAGACTGTTTTACATCAAAATCAATACATTTATTGCACAATGCTGAGTTTTATAAAATTGTAAATTGATTTCATTCAGTGGCCTATTAGGCAATAAGTTTAATGTTTATCATACAGTGTGTCAGTTTTAATACAGTTTTATAGACTGTGGCATTAGGATTTATACAACTTTAGGTACGCTATGACACACCTACTCTGTGGCAGCTATGCCGACTAACTTGGAGAAGAATCCAAGGCTGGAAGCATATTTAATATTTTAATATAGCAATATAAAGTGAAGTATGTTTGCACATAAGCCTTTGAACACCATCTCCTTTGTCTAAAGGTGGTCGAGAGAAACCAAGACGAGTGTGAAATGGTGCCGTCACAGTAAAAACTCCCAGCTTTAGAGAGTCTCAAATGTTCAACTTTAGTCCTAGGTCTTTGGTTTTGTTCTATAATGTAAAAAATTCAAGACCCATAATTCCAAACTTTTCACTGGTAGTGTGTGAGGTACATTGTATCATTATATATCAAAAATAGTGTAAATCAGTCGCAAATCAGAACATGTAAGTGTACATGTTGCTTGTTGTTTTATGTGTAGTCTAAAATATATATGGGGCATATATATTTTTAACATTTGTACACTCATGTATAAAATGTCGCTCAACGTCATGCAGTTGTACTCAATACCAGCGTGGATGGGAGGGTTTCAAAATAGTTTAATAGATTCATTTCTGTTAAAGCTCTGTGTGGAGGTGACCTCACTGGACCCAGTGGTGTCATTCTGTCACCGAACTGGCCTGAGTGGTATGGCGAGGGAGAGGACTGCAGCTGGAGGATTCATGTTGGTGAGGACAAGCGGATCCTTCTGGATGTGCAGCTGTGAGTTGCCATTTTGCTCAGAAGTGTGAAAAAGCCATGCTTCAGCACCGATACTGTATTTGTGGCTCATGCATATAGCTGTCATGGCGCCCATCATCAGAGTGCAAGATGGTGAATCACTAGCGTTTCTTTCTTTATTTCTTTCTTTCTTCCTTTCAGACTAAATCTGAGTGACAGTGACATGGTGACTATTCTGGATGGAGATGAAGTTACGACCCGAATCCTGGGTCAGTATGTGGGAGGCACCAGCCCCTTCAAATTGTCCTCCAGCACTCCAGACCTCACCATCACTTTCCACTCAGACCCTGCCGGCCTGGTTTTCGGCAAGGGAGAGGGCTTCATCATCAACTACATGGGTGAGAGGAATGATTATTTGATATTTGATTATTTGATGGACTGAATACTGAATTAAAGAGTATGATAGGTCATCCTCTAATTAATGTTACATCACATACTTAAGACCACAGACAACACCAAAGATGTCTTAGATTTGTCTGCATCTAAATGAATATAAATTAAGCCGCAGCTTGTTAAACGTATAATTTGCAGATCATGTCCAGGAATATATTTGTTTTTGGCCCTGTTATTTTTACTTTCTCGCTTTCTTTTCTTTTTCTCTCACTGCCCTCATTCACTCACATCCTATTTGTATCAGTCTCCCATGAGAGAGTATGAGTCTCATACACACACACACACACACAAACATGGGCACCCTTTCTCAAGCATCACATCCTTAAACCTACACATAAAGCAAAACATGCGCCAGTACTCACCCGTGTGTTGTCGCTCTCTCAATCACTCTCATGCCACTCAGTTATGAATCAGTCACACATACACTTGCCTACACACACTGTTCTGTATGCAAGCAATTGCTCACAGCTGCCAAATGAATTTAAATGCATTTAGATGGGCCAGCAAAGTGAATCAGCACAGTATTAATTTCATATTCTTACCAGGAGGGTAGGCAGAATGAAATGGTTGTGAGAGTGTTATGAATTATTGAGGGATTTCAGACTCTACTGGGATAGTTGGAGCTTTGTTCGTTTATATGTCAAACTACTGCTGATGGTTAATGCATATTCAGGTAATGGCTTCTGCAGTTTACATCACATGGGAGAGGGCGTAAGGTTGCTAGTGAAAGATAGAGTCAGAGATGGCTATTCATCTACAAGAGGCGAATTTCAAGCATAATCTTGTCATTCAAACCGTAAATTACAGGTTATGTCATCATTCTTCATTACTCCTGTAAAATGGGACAAAATTTTTCTTTTTCCTTTGCTAGAGGTGTCCCGTAATGACTCGTGCCCTGATTTACCGGAGATCCAGAATGGATGGAAGACCACCTCCCACCAAGCCCTGATGAGGGGGGCTCGCATCACATACCAGTGTGACCCCGGTTATGACCTGGTGGGAAGAGAGACCCTCTCCTGTCAGCTGGACCTCACATGGAGCTCACAGCCTCCCTTCTGTGAGAAAAGTGAGTGATAAGATTTGTCTAAAACCGATAGTGACAAATAGAACTTAAGTTTCTTTTATTTTTTTTCTTGGGAGACACTGGAACGTGTAATAACAACTGTAAATGTTTGCCTGTGATTTTGCCAGCACTGAACTGGTTTGTGGTGGTGGCCCTGAAAGACTTTAATTCCATCCAGCACTGCCCAGATGGCGATCAGCGGTTGTGTTTCTTTGTTCGCCCATGAGTCCATGTAAAATGTTACTCAGCTGAGCAATATGCATAAACAATCAGTGCAGCTAGTCCCACCAATGTGACCTTTGGGTCCTGTGCACATAAAACCTGACCAAGAAGCATAATAGCGGCATTTGTTGTTGAAAACAATAGGATAAGGCACTGCTCCAATGTCCACTTTTTAAGAAAGTTCCTAAACTTAGTGGAGTGGAAAAGTGCCCTGAGTTTGAGCGTCTCTGTTTCGCTCTTTCCTGTTAGTCATGTACTGCTCAGACCCGGGCCATGTGGAGCACTCCACCCGGACACTCTCCGATCCCAAGCTCTTGGTCGGAACAACCATTCAGTACAGCTGTAATCCCGGCTATATCCTGCAGGGCGGCGCCACTCTGACCTGCTATGGTCGGGAGCCTGGGACTCCTGTGTGGACATCCCGACTCCCTCACTGTGCCTGTGAGTAGTCTGCAGTCTGTCACCATTTGTGTCCACCGATTGCACCCCTGTGAACTCATGCAAAGCTCATTATTCTTTATCACTTCTATTAAAATATTAACAGGCACTTCAGAGAAGGGAGAATTTTCAATATACTCTACCTTCAGAAGTGCAGGCCTGCAGCTCTTTCTCTTCCCTCAGAGGCTGAGCTTTGAAAAGTGAAAGTCAGGGATCCCCCAAAAAATTAAATTCACCTTTCAATAGTTGGAGCCATCATGTAATTCACAAACACCTTTGTGAGGTTCTTTTTTGGCTAAGAGTACATCTTTTCGTGTGCATGCATTCTGGCTTAAGCAGAGAAAAAGAGAGCAGTGGGTGAGGAACTGAGCCTCGTCTCGTTATTAGCCTGTGGTGTGCAGCACAGCACTGCAAGAAGAATGGATGTTTTCATTGTGCGGTGTTCTCTGCTGTTACTACCCACAAACTGAACTGCTTTATAGTACATTTACATTTATCAGACGCTCTTATCCAGAGCGACTTACAATCAGTAGTTACAGGGACAGTCCCCCCCTGGAGCAACTTAGGGTTAAGTGTCTTGCTCAGCGACACAATGGTAGTAAGTGGGATTTGAACCTGGGTCTTCTGGTTCATAGTCGAGTGTTACCCACTAGGCTACCATCCTCTATGGAGAGGCAGTCACCTGCCTCTGGGTTTTTTTTCCCAGCAACTTTTACTTTTCATGCCTTGCGATATAGATCCAAATTTGTCAGTTATGACTCCAACTTTGTGTACCTCAATCTGATGTTCTCCATGCCAGCGGAGGACTCGGTCTCCTGTGAGAATCCTGGCCTCCCAGACAACGGTTACCAGATCCTGTCCAAGAGGTTGTATCTGCCAGGGGAGTCCCTCACCTTCATGTGCTACCAGGGCTATGAGCTCATTGGGGAGATTGCCATCAAATGCATTCTGGGAAATCCCTCATTTTGGAGTGGGCCGCTCCCACTCTGCAAAGGTGAGATGCCACGGGCGCCCCGTTTCATGGAATGAGCCGTTTGCATGTGATCTCTGTATGCTTTGTATGAGCTCTAAACGAATTATAATTTGCAGCTAACCATGACTGCTTTGGCAACCATGCATTGGAGGGTAAGTCTTTTTATTTAGACTTAGCATGTAAATTAAACACATTTTCTTGCATGATATGTAGGAATGTTTGCTGATGCCATTCTGGTTCCCTGTTCATTTTTCTTTTGCTGATGATTGATTTGTTTTTCTTGACTTTCAATGTTTCCTCCTTCCCATATCTGGCTCTCTATGTCACCCTTTTCTCCTCGTGACCTCCAGTGGCAGAAGCAGCAGCCGACTCGTCTCTGGATGGGGGCAATATGGCGCTTGCCATATTCATCCTCGTTCTTCTCTTGTCTGTGTTGCTCGGAGGGGCCTACGTCTACGTCACAAGGTCAGGATTTCTGAGCTCGCGTGTGAGTATGCTGCATGTTTTGGGGCTTCAGTTCCTTATACTTACCCTGTTCCTCGTTGTGTTTGGCCTCCATATTTTTGTGGTTTAGGTGCCGCTATCATTCAAACCTGCGCTTGCCACTGATGTACCCGCATCCGTACAGCCAGATCTCTGTGGAGACAGAGTTTGACAACCCACTCTATGAGACAGGAGGGGTAAAATATTCAAAATATTGGAATTCATTTATGCATTAATACTAAGTGATTGTAGAGCTATACTGTATGTCTATATTTCATATATAACTCATTAAGTTTTTAAAAATAGCAACCCTTCATTTTCTATTGTCAAATAAGGAAATACCTCTAAATTAAGTGGCTTTTGATCGTGAAGTTAGTGTATATAGACTGTTGGGATTGTATAGCAGCCCTTCTGTATCCAAAATTTCATACAGAAAGCTAATTGAATAAGTATTACATCATTATTAACATATCAATAAAAAGGTCATCAATAAATAATGAAGTCAAAAATATGTCTAGCTGAAATGTATGTAATGTAAAAACCTGTATAATTGATTCATAATTAGCCAGTGCACCACTAATTGATCTATAATGGTAAGGAATGTATGATTCTACCTATCATATGTCATCAATAAAGGTCAGAAGGTAAGCATGTGTGCTATCTTTTTGTCCCTTTCAGGACACAAGAGAGTATGAGGTGTCGATATGAGGAACTGGAGAGAGGAACTCCCTCAGCCCTTAATGAGTCAAAGAGTCCAGCGCTCCTCTGACGATGTACAAATACCCCCGAGTCCTACCCCTTCTAGTAGTCCTCAAACTCATGAACATGTCTGCCGAAAGCACAGCAGCCACATCATCGGGGCCAAAGGCCACAGCTTCAGATAGAGTGGGAGTGAGGGGGTGAGAGGGTGAGCGAGTGAACGGTGGAAGGGAGTCGGTCGGAGGCCGGAGCTGTTCAGTGTATAAAAATACAGATGGTGAAGAGGAGAGCAGCATCTAAAATAAAAAACCCAAACATAAGCATATCGGAATGAGCCAGGGGAGGTCACAGGTTGACAGGAAATACGCAGAGGAAGTTGACTTGTATCTGCCTGTAACTTTGCCCTGCCTGCTGTCATTTTTAAGGCTTTGTACTTCAACAGTTTTAGTACAGGTTTTGGTAGTATCAGAGTAACCCCCATATAAGCAAAATAATGTGAAGACGGTTTAAAAAATGTATTTATTTTGATGTAAATGTGAAGTTTTCTGCTAATTATTGTACATTTTGTTTATGGAAATAAAGATGAATGCAAAACCGATTTCCCTAAATAAATGGTAAAAAAAAAATTATAATAATATTAAAAAAAAGCTACAAAAAAAAAAAAAACTTTCTTAAAAATCATGCCTTGTATTCCTTGTATTGCTTTGATTTTCTGCTTGTCCCTGTGTGAAAGCTGTTGTCACAGTCTCTTCATAGCCTGATCATTTCAGAAGTGCACCACCAGCATGTATAAGTGTTGCCTACAAATGACACTACGCCCACGAAGGTGCTAGAGTGTTCAGCGCATGTGCAGTAAGTCCCCAGTAACACTCACAAACATAGTAACAGCAGTAATGGGAGAAAAAAAAAAAAACATCTAAATGATATAACATTCCTCCTCGATTTACTTTGCACTTTGTTGTTCACAAGAAACATTTAGTCAGAAGAATGAAGCTTTCACTTTCCAAAACAGGTTTGCTTCTGCCGGGCGGGGTGCCAACCCCCCACAGCGCGCACACACACACACACACACACACAAACACGCCCTTCACTCACACACAAACTTTTCATTCAATGCGGGTTCATTAAATGACATGAGGAAACTAATCCATAAAACGTGTGCTTGGTGGATTCATATACATTCTTGTTTGAGAACGACACCAAGGACAGCAGTCATTCAAGTTATTTTCACTTCCTTTTTTCTTTTTTCTTTGCACAAACAGGAAGTGGAAGTGTGCGTCGTAGAAAGATGTCAAACCTGTAGTGGACTTTTCATTTATGATGAGGCGTTTTTTTGCGCTTTCCCGGGCAGGTTTTCAAAACTCTGACTTGAGCCTGATGTGGCCAGACTCCTTATCTGTTCATCTCAGACACGTTTTCTGGCTGTGAATCTTGTTCCACTTTCAGAAGAACTAGATGCGCTGCAAAGGTACAGGTTTATGTTTTTCAGTTCGACTTTTCGTAGCAGTTTGTCAACTTTATAAAACATTATTTGTCATTTTCAGCTTTTACTAAATCCTGTGCAAGTTTGTCATGTTTAACACTTGCACGTTTGTGATTTATCATGAACAGAGCGAAATGTTTAAGCATTTGGTTTTGCTTCGTAAGGCTCTGCCTGTAATGAAGAATTAATTTGCTCAGGACTGAAGGGCCTTTGTCAAATCGCTTGGGATTTATATGATGTGTCCCTTCCTCTTCCACGGTAGCTCGGAGACTCATCATGCCCGCTGTGGAGAACTTGGCCAGGAAAAAGATCGTGCTGTAGAGTGATGCGATTAAAACTGAGACGGGCCACCACATTCCTGCTATGCCTGCTGGGACTGGGCACGCTGGCCAGTCTGCTTCGGTGGCTACTGGCCTGCCAGGACAGCCGCCCTTTCAGGAGCCTGTCGGTTACTGTGTTGGACCGGCAAAAGAAGGAGCACCGCTACAGCCAGAACACTCCTCTGGTGTTTGTGGGTGGTGTCCCTCGCTCAGGGACCACACTCATGCGTGCCATGCTGGACGCCCATCCCGATATCCGCTGTGGGGAGGAGACACGGGTCATTCCCAGGCTGCTGTCACTGAGACACGCCTTCGAGCGAGACGGTGAGGAGGGTGTTGATTTGGAGACACTGGACTCGGCTGTGACCGCTTTTCTGTTGGAGGTCATAGCTCGGCATGGGGAACCAGCCCCGTTACTCTGCAATAAAGACCCCTTCACTCTCAGGAGTGCCGTCTACCTCTCAAAACTCTTCCCAAAGTAATTTTTAACCTAGCAAACACAGAACATTAAAGGGTTTAGCACTGGGGTGTTGAGAAACGCAACTTTACTATCACTCTGTGTCAACTCTCCTTCCAGCTCAAAGTTCCTGCTGATGCTGCGGGATGGCCGAGCAGCAGCGCATTCCATGATCTCACGGAAGGTGACCATAGCGGGCTTTGACCTCACTAGCTACAGGGACTGTCTGTCAAAGTGGAGCAAGGCTATAGAGGGAATGCTGACCCAGTGCATGATAGTAGGGCCCGAACGTTGCCTTGCTGTGCGCTATGAGGATCTGGTGCTGCAGCCTCGCTCCACCCTGCAGGGTATATTACACTTCTTGGACATGAAGTGGCATGGGGGGGTGCTCCACCATGAAGATTACATTGGCCGGCCGGGGGGGGGTGTCTTTATCTCGGTAAGGCCCAGTATGTGCAACGTCTTTTGCAACGTCCATGACAACATGGACAGTCATTTAACAAGGATGATTTAGACAAACTAAGCCAGGCCTTAGATTACGTTGCATTTGTTTATCCAAATCAATTTACAGACAAGGAATGACATTCAAGCTCTTCTAAGAAAATCATGAGAACAGTCTAGACTGGGATTGCCTTGTTTCATTGTGTGCATTTTTTTCCAAAATCCAAAAGATGGAGTTCAGAGAACATGCCCTAAAACACACTCAAAGTCTCAAAATGCTGCCTGACGCTGCTTCCTTCTTTCACGTTTAATCTCGTAGGCTAGTATAAACCTGTCCTGTGGTGATAATTCTTTGTCTTTTTTTTTTTTAAGTGTTGAGCGCTCAACTGATCAGGTAATAAAACCAGTTAATCTCGAAGCACTAACTCGCTGGGTAGGCCAAATCCCAGCAGATGTTTTGGCAGAAATGGATATCATAGCACCTATGCTGAAAAGACTGGGCTATGACCCCAATGCCAACCCTCCAGACTATGGTCAACCTGACCCTGAAGTGGTCAACAACACAAAGAGGGTATAGTTCTATTGTATATGGTTAAACTGTCTGTTTAATGCTTACATATAGTAGTGTAGTGCTTCACAAATATTGATGTTTCTCTCAGGTTCTTAAAGGAAACTTCAAGACTCCTTTATATCTTAAAGAAGAGCTACAAGTGAGTACATTAAATTTGACTATTCTTTTTATATTCCCTTCTCAATAATATTATGGTTTTATATGAATGTGAGTACCAAAAAGGGTTATTTCACTGGCAACTGGACTTGTTATGGATCCTTGACAACGTTTTGCCCTTCCGTTCCTGAGGGTTTTCTCAAGTCTGACTGAGTGGTCGGAGAAGCAAGTTTATAAACCCTGTGGAGTCCTGAAGGTGGTAAGAGACGAAGGCTCAGGTGGTCTCATAACATACACCAACTGGTGTATGTTATGAGACCACCTGAGGCCTCGTCTCTTAGGTGTAAGTGGACTGCTGAGTCCTGTCCAGTTGAGCTGGCTCTTCTGGGTGTTTTGTTCTTGGGGTGGACCAGTTTCTGTCTCAGATCAGGCCAGCAGAGGCTCAGAGACCACCCCAAGGACAATGTAGTTTCTGATCTGTACATAGTAGAAACCAAACCAGTAGCTCCATAACACAGAAGAACCAGCTCATCATTATAAACCTGCTTCTACGAACAGTCCCTTGGAATGGAAGGGCAAAACGTTGTCAAGGATCCATAACAATTCCAGTTGCCAGTGAAATGGGATAACCAGACCACCACCGTCTGATCTTTGCTGGCAAGCAGCTTGAAGATGGTCGTACCCTGTTCCTAACTCTTGTGCTTTTCTTTTCAACAGGGGCTGATAAATGGAAGCAACACACAAACGTGACAGACAGACAGTGGTCACGTGGCGCGGCAGGCTGTTAGTACACTGCTGAATAAAATAATAAAATGGGCTCCAGAACACGTGTGCCGTGATTTGTCCGTGACCGCGACTTACAGCGTTTCGGTCCACGCCCACGTACGTGAATGCACCACGCATCTGCAATGAAGCGAGAGCTGAAGAATGCGGTTCTGGCAGTCACGCGCACCGGATCTGACCAATCGCGGACCCGCTGCCATGTCTCGCTGCGGATGACCCACTTCCACCACAGCAAATCACATAGAGAAAATGTATTAGGTGTTATACAGCTTACTACAAAACAATTATTAAAGGGCATTTAAATTCTAATAATAAAACAATACAATATAATACTGAAATATATATTCAACACATATAATAAAATACAACGGTAAATTATATAGAGCTTCGCTGTTGATCTAATAGGTTGTTTACGTCGTCTAGGGTTTAAAATATATTATTAAATGTTTTAAAATGTCTCAAGGCTTCCCGTTCCCCATTTGTCCAAAATCAACCCCCTGTGTGAAAGACGCCGCACAACCTCCCTGTAGCTTTCTGCTTCCGCTCTCTTATGTGTCCCTGTTTTTGATGTAGTTCGTTTAAATGTATAATATAATCTATCATATCATTAAATTGTGCAATACGCAAACATGTAATAGATTGACTGCTGATGTAAAACGTTTTCATTCGTGACATTCGGTCGAAATAAGCAGTCGAAAGTAGGTTGTGGGTAACGGCGGAGGGATACATAGTCGTGTTTGTATAAATACCACAGCCCTTTGTGCAGACGCCATTTGTGAAGAGAGAAGAAGGGAACGTATTCCTGCCGCAAAATCGATAAAACATTTGTTTGTGAGTAATTTCTTTTCCAGAATTGTACCCGTTTTTCACCGTAATTAAACAAAATTGTTTTGTAGATCCGTAGGTTATGTTTTAGATCTCTAGTTAATTGTGGTATGACGTTAAGTATCTGTTTGGATGGAATGTTGGCGCACATTACTTTCATTTAAATTTGCGGCTTGTTTTAACATCTATACCGATATTCTGTTTTGTGTAAGTAATTATTTTAGGACTACGTCAGGCTACGTTCCCTTGCGTTAGTTGGCGGGTTTTAACCTAGCATTTTCCCCTTCTACGCAGTAATTTTGCTCGACTATTTTACTAGCTATATACAACTCAAGAGATCTGGATATTATTTTGGAAGGATTTACTTGGTGGGTTTCGTGATTAAGGTTATTAAACTGCTGGCCGGCGTCAGCTATGCTAACATCAGACCGCTAGTTAGCTTATGGCGGCTGCTATGAAATGGCTGCTGGATGAGTCTGAGAGGGTGGAGTTCGGAATGACGTAATTATTTAGTCATACCTCATCTAGCTCGTCTGCTTATAATGCGTCTGATGTAGTTGATCAATTGTGCCCATATCAGAATATTTATATTCTATATTAACTCTTTCCTCCCTTAGTGTAAAGATGCAGATCTTCGTGAAGACCCTGACTGGCAAGACCATCACCCTCGAGGTGGAGCCCAGTGACACCATTGAGAACGTGAAGGCCAAGATCCAAGATAAGGAGGGCATCCCCCCAGACCAGCAGCGTCTGATCTTTGCTGGCAAGCAGCTTGAAGATGGTCGTACCCTGTCTGACTACAACATCCAGAAGGAGTCCACCCTCCACCTGGTGCTGCGTCTTAGGGGTGGCATGCAGATCTTTGTGAAGACCCTGACTGGGAAGACCATCACCCTCGAGGTGGAGCCCAGTGACACCATTGAGAACGTGAAGGCCAAGATCCAAGATAAGGAGGGCATCCCCCCAGACCAGCAGCGTCTGATCTTTGCTGGCAAGCAGCTTGAAGATGGTCGTACCCTGTCTGACTACAACATCCAGAAGGAGTCCACCCTCCACCTGGTGCTGCGTCTTAGGGGTGGCATGCAGATCTTTGTGAAGACCCTGACTGGGAAGACCATCACCCTCGAGGTGGAGCCCAGTGACACCATTGAGAACGTGAAGGCCAAGATCCAAGATAAGGAGGGCATCCCCCCAGACCAGCAGCGTCTGATCTTTGCTGGCAAGCAGCTTGAAGATGGTCGTACCCTGTCTGACTACAACATCCAGAAGGAGTCCACCCTCCACCTGGTGCTGCGTCTTAGGGGTGGCATGCAGATCTTCGTGAAGACCCTGACTGGGAAGACCATCACCCTCGAGGTGGAGCCCAGTGACACCATTGAGAACGTGAAGGCCAAGATCCAAGATAAGGAGGGCATCCCCCCAGACCAGCAGCGTCTGATCTTTGCTGGAAAGCAGCTTGAAGATGGTCGTACCCTGTCTGACTACAACATCCAGAAGGAGTCCACCCTCCACCTGGTGCTGCGTCTTCGTGGTGGCAATTAAGCAGCTTTTAGTGTTAAATTGAGCCGCAAACCATTTAAATTGACGTGCTCGCTGCATAATTATCTTACATTCCTGTTCATTCAAATAAAGTTCAAGCATTCCTGATATGGCTGTCTTGTGACTATTTATACCCCACATGCATTTGGTGCAGTTATTTTAAAATGAACATATTGCAATTTTATTAGTAATAGTAGTCAACATAAACCTCATTAATATTGTGATAAGTACTGCTCGCCTGGTTCCCTCCATCTCTGAAGGTAAAAGGAAGACGTTCATCAAGACTCTTCTCTATCTTGGCCCCTCGGTGGTGGAATGAACTTCCCCCTCGAGGTCAGAACAGCTCAGTCACTGAGCACCTTCAAACAGCAGCTCAAGACCTTCCTCTTTAGAGAATATTTAGATTAACTTATTATTAACCTTATTGCCTGACGTATGTATAGAAACTAACAGAGTGACTGTAAGATTGTCTTCATAGTTGGGGGTCCTAGTGAACCAGAATTGGTCACTTCATTGATGGTAACATGGAAGCACATTGTAAGGGCGTCTGCCGAATGCCTTAAATGGTAAATTTAAATGTAAAATGATAATGCTGTAAATAATAGGACTGTATAAAGCTTTGGCCAGCAGGGGTCGCCAGACGTTTTGTTGTGGTTCCATTTGAACAGTTCTAGGCTGCTCTCTGGAAGAGAACCATACCTTTAGAAGATGCCACAAAGCTTGTCCATCCAGTTCTCCTTTGTTCGCAGGATTTTTGTACCACTTTTCTGGTGAAGTTGACCTTCAGCCTCGTGACTTGTCCAACAATACTGGGTCGACAACAACGGGCCTGTGGCCCTGTTTTACTTGTTATATTGACATTTGAAATGCGCCTTGTTTGCAGGTTATGCAGCAGTCTCGAGAAATTACGTTTTATAGAATTCCACCTGCCCAAATGTTTACTTGAGTACGTTTACAGCATTTATCAGACGCCCTTATCCAGAGCGACTTACAATCAGTATTTACAGGGACAGTCTCTTGAAACACTCTTGCTCAGGGACACGATGGCAGTAAGTGGGATTTGAACCTGGGTCTTCTGGTTCATAGGCGAGTGTGTTAACCACTAGGCTACTACCACCCTATCTGCGGTGCTGCTGTATGTCTGTCTCCTCGGTCATCTGACCCTTCGTGATCTGTGGACGATCATGTGCACAGACGTTTAATTCGTGGGTTTTGCAAATGTCAGCGATAAGTCACGGATTCAGTCGTGTGAAGGGTGGCATTCACCCGAAATGTCCCCCACTTAAAGCGTGGTTCCTCTCTAACATTTGTTATGGTCTCCTGCTCTCACAAATTGACTTCGTGATTTGTTGGAACAAATCTGACCATTAAATTCAAGACGATTCGAAATACGCGTCCGCGCGTGTTGTCGCGATGAACGCGTTGAAAGAGGCCATTATCAGCATGTCACGTTTAGCAGTGAAACTAGTTCCAGGCAGACCGGAGGTTGTGTGCGAATCGGTGCAGAAATGTCGGTGCAGGGTGGGGCTGGGAAGGCAGAGCCAGGACGCACATGCCTCCAGGCTCCGGAGCAAGTACGCAGTATGTGACTGTTCCCGTTATCTCACGCAATGAGGGTTTCACTCGTCTAATCAAGTTATAAAAGGTCGGCTTGCCCTGTAATGCCAATTAAACTAGTTTCTTTAAGGACAAAGCATATCCCTTTTTTTTACAGACTAGCGTGACGGGCCACTTTTTCTTTTTAGACTGTCCGACAAACTGGGACATATTCTGAACAAACGAGCCCCGTTGATGGTAAAAATAGGAGCTTCCAAAAGTAAAGAGTTTCATAGAGTGTATGTAATTACCGCCTTTTACGTCATGTTAAGTGGCCTCTGTTTGTCCCCCGGCTATAAAATTGTGTGTCACGAGAATGACAATTAATTATAACAATTATAACTTATATAAATTATAACTGTGTTCTGAATGCTTCACGAATGTAAATATGTAACCTTTATGTCATCTTACACCTGAACAGCCGTTGTCTGTTTAGTGTGGAAATCTGTATAGAGGAGACACCCATCATCAGGTTTTCGTTGTCTTATGTCGAAATCGTAATTTCCCCCCTGACCTCAACACGTAAGCAAAATGTTTTTAAAACAAAAAGATAGCCAAGCAAAAGCTGTCACCAGAGTTCATTATCAGTTCATTTCCAAATTCACAAATGAATTATTTCTATAGATACTCACATGAAGGGCATACATTCTTAAAAATTCAGCAAGGTATAGCGAATATATTAAACCAATAATTTGCTATAACGACAGACTATAACCATTAAAAAACGCTTCAGAAATTACATGAAATGACTAGAAAGGATGTGGTGGTGTCGAAATAACAAGACCGAAAAAAAAAAAAAAAACGACGTATCTCCACACTGCACTCCCGTACTTTAGAGTCTAGACATCCGACCAACTTCACACTAATCAGATAGCCGCAATCGTGTGATGCCTGGTTACATTGTAACTACATCCCCCACAATTCCGCTCGGCGGAGGCGGGGCTACGACCCGGGGATAAACACGAGTCCCGTCCGCGCGTCTCTATGGGCTCTTTGAAGAGAACCTTATCTGTCCACTCGTGGACTTTAAGATTGCGCTTCGGCGTGTCGCGGTGTTCCTGACATTCGCTATCGGTGAGCCCGTGAGCGACACGGTGAAATGAACGTTTCCCCATCCGCGGACCCCGCACCGCGCTGAGCCCCAGTGGCCCCGGTGCGAATCCCGGACGCATCTCCGGTCTGGTTGTCGAAGTTGAAGTTGTCTCTGCTGCTCGGTTGTCATGGCTGCGTCCGTGTCTAAAATCTCAGTGGGGCTCTTGGTAGCGGGGATCGTCACCGCGATCTTTGGCATTGTTCTAGTGTTCGTTGGACCTATAATAGTCGACGACCAGATAGTTAAGGTAAGCGGGCTCCCGAGTTTGCTACATAAAAATGTTGTCCTTGCAAAAAAAAAAAAGAAAACCAGCAAAATGCCGACCTTGATATTGATATTTCACGATGTTATCACTCGTTACTCTTAAAATCAAATTTAATCCTATATAAAAGTTTTGAATGCGAATCCCGTGGTCCAGTCTTTTAAACAAGGTTTCTTTTATGTTGCAGAATGTGGAGATCAACCCCAAGAATGATCTCTCTTATACCATGTGGAAGGACATCCCTGTACCATTCTTCATGTCCGTGTACTTCTACCATGTGCTCAATCCCAAAGAGATCCTCAAGGGCGAGAAGCCGATGGTGGAGCAAAGGGGACCCTATGTGTACAGGTGAGCTTGTATTATTGTTTTTGCTTGCCTGTGGTGATCTATTCCAATTCGTATCTTTCTGACCCATTCATTTTATGTATGTGTATTAAATGTGTATTTGATTTAGTTATTTTTTCACAAATATGGTCATGTAGTGTAAATTCAGCTTTTTCCAACTAAACATGTGGAAGGATGCATGACTGGAACTCAACTCAGCCATAGCTGTGAGCCCAACTCCTCCACAGTGGGAGGAAAATGCTTAAAAAAATGGCTATAGTCTGAGAGGGCCTAGATGCAAAGAATATAATGCTTTTTAAAATACATCAAATCATATTGAGATTTTTATGTATAGATGTATATTTAGGATCCTTCTTCAGTTGCCTGTAGTCAGCAGTATTTCACTGGCTTGGCCTTGCAACTCCCCATGGCTTCCTGTTTTTTGTCACTTGGATCCACTATACTCAAACCCACTGGCATCATGTGCTCTGCATCCAGGGAACAGGAAATTAGCCATGCAGTCTGATGCCACCATCTGCCTACATACCAGTCATTTGAAGGGAGTTTATCTGTGTCCTTGCGTGGTCTAATTGATGATGGTCTCTCTGATGTGTGGAGTTGTGGGATGTTATGTGATGCTGTTACATCAGATTTTGCCTGTCCGCAGTGAAAAGCGTCAGAAGGAAAACATCACATTTCACGACAATCACACTGTCTCGTATCGTGAGTACAGACGGTACTTCTTTGAGGAGAGCATGTCTGTGGGCAACGAGTCAGATGTGGTCACCATACCTAATATGCTAGTACTGGTAAGTGCTTTGATTCGGCCCCAGTGGCTGTAAATCAAGGCATTGTTTGTTTGGATGTGAACGAAACCCTCCGTTCTGCTTGCGCCTGTCAGGGAGCCTCGGTGATGATGGAGGACATGCCTTTACCTGTTCGGTTGATGCTGAGCACCGCCCTCACCCTCTTTAAAGAGGAGGCCTTCTTGACTAAGCCTGTTGGGGAGCTGATGTGGGGCTATGACAGCAAACTTGTAGACTTCCTCAACCAGTACCTGCCCGGCATGCTCCCAACCTCTGGCAAATTTGGTCTTTTTGCTGAGGTTAGTATGTCTGGGGAGAGTTGAGCTTCTGGATACAGAGAACACCTCCAAACCAAATGTCTCATGCTGATTTGTTTTCTCTTTCTCTCCACCAGTTCAACAACTCCAACACAGGACTGTTCACAGTGTTTACTGGCAAGGACGATATCAGGAAAGTTCACAAAGTCGACTTCTGGAATGGTTTAAAAAAAGTGGGTACATTTCATTTTAATGGTGTGATGTGAGTTTGGGAACAGGTGACACACTCATTCATTTTCTTTATTCCCATCCCATCCATCTTCTGAATGTTGTAGGTGGATTATTGGAGGACCGAGCAGTGCAACATGATAAATGGCACTGCTGGTCAGATGTGGCCTCCGTTCATGACTACAGAGTCCACTTTACCTTTCTACAGCCCTGATGCTTGCAGGTACTTTAGATAATAAATAAACAAGGTTAAAACCCTTGTGCCTTCTCCAGGCATTTTTGTACATTTTGTCAATTTTCTTTTAAATTTGACAAATGTTTCGAATGTTTGAAATCCAGTGTTTTTTAATCTTAGATTTGATCCATATTTTGGGTATGCATTTTGTACCCTCTTGCCCTCTTTGTGGGCAAAAATGTACACACACAAAAATGCGACAAAATCCTTATACATTAATATTGTTTTCCATACATTTTTCCATGTTTTTTTCCATAAATCACTTGGTCAACTTAAGCCCTTTACAAAATGATGAAACATTTAATTATTTTCAGGACTTTAATCCCTTAAAAGCCAGCTTAAACATTTTATCATTGATTCTTTATTTTGAAAATCCATATAAAGCTGTAATGTCAAATAATGCCTCATGACACCCATTGTGGTCTAAAATGTATATGCACCAAAAACCTGCAATAAATTCTTATACATAACTTTTTTTTTTTTGGCAGTGTTTATAATGGTTATATATAACCATTATATATAATGGTTAATGTCTTGGTCATGTCAAAGATCAGCAAAAATAGATTTGATTGCATTACTTTTTTTTTATTTTGTGTCCCATTTGCAGCAAACATAGATGCAATAAAATGTCCTTTTATTTTAATACTTAATAATAGTGGCTTCAAATAGATTCTAAAAGGAGTATTTCTCATATCTTAACAAGGCAGAGATGTGGCTTATAGACTATTTATGGGTTAGGGAGTTATGGCGGCAGGCAGAAACAGGTATGTTTTAAAATAAGAACTGGGCCTAAAAGTGTGGACATGCAACTGGCTCATAAATTATTGTTCTAGATGCTCTGGCAGTCACAAGTCTTTTCATAGTTACGGACAAGATGACTTTGTTTGCTTTAGACAGTCTGACTCAAATATTACACAGTCCAAAAGTTGGTTCAGTGGCGAGGCTTATATTACCAAAGAAAATAATGGCAAAGCAAATATGAATAATTTTGTAAATTTTAGACGAGATTATTGTAGATAGTCAAGCTGAGCTGTTACGTAAAGTTTAAATTTATTCATTTTTCCATTATTGTTTTGTTATGCTTTTGAAATGGCCTTTCGCGTTTGAATTTTTTTTGTCTGATCATTTTTTTTTTTTGGTAGGTCAATGGAGCTTGTGTTCCAGAGAAAAGGGAAGATGAAGGGTATTCCTTTGTTCCGATTTGTTGCCCCCAAAACACTATTTGCCAATGGAACAGACTATCCCCCAAATGAGGGTTTCTGCCCCTGCAGGCAGTCAGGGCTGCTGAACGTCAGCAGCTGTAGACACAGTGAGTGTCCTACTATGCGTCCAGGCATCGGGTCCATGAGTGAAATTCATTCAGCACTTTCTCCACACTTGCATGCTGCATGAAACCGTGCACTGAACCATAGACTTGAATGCCCTTGTTTCAATATGTTAGGGCAGAGGTCAGTGAAACTGTTTTTCTTCTTGAAATCTTCAGACTCTCCAGTCTTCATGTCACATCCCCACTTCTACAACGCTGATCCTGCCTTGCTGAACACTGTCATTGGGCTGAGCCCCAGTGAAGAGGAACATGGCCTATTTATTGATATTCATCCTGTAAGTAACTCATTCCTGTCTTCAGGGCACACAGAAAATAATCAGCCTGATTTTGACCAGATTTTTTGTTAACATTTGAAGATGACTGTAAAACAGACAAGAAATGTCTGACTAGCTAGAAACATTTCTGAGTTGAAGTTATAGTGAAACTTTCCTAACTAGTTATAGCTACTGGAACATGTTTGTCTATTTGCATTAAATAAGTGATATTATCTGATTAAACTGTACATTCGTAAATAGTCAGCAGACACTATAAAGATGATTTGTTATAATCATCTCAGGGCCACGCCTGCTACCAAATCAGACTTGCAGCACTTTAATCCAAGTGTTCTGATTTTAGTCTGTTCATAAAAGCACTACACTCCTTATTTAAACGGGTTACACAACAAGTTTTACTAAAAGTAGGGGGAAAATATTATTTTATTTTTGTTATACACTTAATTCCACAAATCGTTCAAGGTTAAAATAGAATGGAATGGAAACTACAATAAAGGCATATCTCAAGAAAGAAATCAGATAAGCTAATTGGAAATTGCTCATGATTGTAACTGTTTTGATTGTTTTATGCTTATATGATTCTATTTAAAAGAGTAACTTATCAAGCAAATTAACATGTCAAGGAGTTCTCCTTGCTGACTGATCTAAGTATACAGACTTTGCCCTGGAGTCAGTCTAAAGGGATGCAGGTCACTGTCTACAGCATTGAAATCTGACTCCCTAAGCGATTAAGGAGTGCATATAAAACACATTATGATCCTGAAAGATATTGATACGAAGGACGTGTTACATATTGAGCCTTTTTTATTTCAGATGCAAGGTAAAGTTCTGTGACTCTCTGACGTTGTCTAAGTGACCCAAGGTTAATAGAGGCTGATTGTATGTGATAAAACTAGCACTGTTTTAGATAAGCTCTGACTGTGCTCTTGGACTTGTCTGCATCATAAAATAATTACTGAAGAAACTGGATCTGTCCCAATCAACACTCAGTGATCCACTGCAGATAGTGACACTCCTATACTGGCATTATCACACTCTGAGGTAACACAGCAGGGAACACGCATCTGAATGTCCTTAAAGACTTCCTCAGCCCTGGCCTCAGAGTAGCATTCTAAGGGATTTATTCTAAAATCTCTTACTCATGGGTCCAGGCATTCTTGAGCAGTTATCTCATTGCATAATTCATGAATTCTGGGTCGTTTCTAAACTAGTTTGAAATCAGGTCTTTAATTTCCCACAGTTTGTTTCCCTGTGCACTCCTTTTTAATAATGCACAAATGTTGTGCTAATTTCTTAAACTACTTGAATATATAATAAAATCTAGGGAAAAATACTTTGTTAAACACAGATGTGTGAGAATATGTGGGTATGTGTTTGACATTTTCATTACATGTAAATCAAATCTAAATGTAAAACATACACATATTCTTACACCTATTCACATATTCACTCAGTCACATTAAATCCCTCATGATTTTTTTCTGTACTAACACATCTCACAAAGATTGTGTTGTTTGGTCCACAGAAGGTGGTGCAATGCATTTTGTAAATATTCATATACCAAAGAGTAAAGTGTAAAGTTCAGCGAGTAAACACAGAGGGCCAGTGTAACGTCCTGTGCGGTAAAGGTTTTACAAGAGATTGCATTAATGCCTTGCCCTAATTTGTCACATAGACACTTTTGCATAACTGAAAACACCCCAGTCATCTGTTATGTTGGTATGATGCTAGTATGGTATGTGGGTTAACACATTCAAATTTCCGCTGTCTTGTAGGAGACTGGGGTGCCTCTGAATGTGTCCATAAAGTTGCAACTTAACCTCTACATTAAGAGGGTCCTTGGAATCATGTAAGATCTTCATTCCAATGTCTAAAGCTCAGAAAACTGATATTTGTTATAATAAGGTGTAACAGAAGATATTAATATTCTCATGAATGTTGTCTAAAACAGATTATGATTGTGTCTTTAGAAATGTGTAACGCTTTTAATTTTTCAGACAAACTGACCGCATTGCTGAGGTGGTGATGCCAATGATTTGGTTTGAGGAGGTAACTCTTTCTCACTCTGCTGTCAAATACTGTCTTTTTACTGTATTATTTTGCACTATATGATTTTGGAAGAGGCTATAACAACCTTTGTTAATAACCATAAAATGTGCTTCTTTGTTAATTTTGTTTTAGCGTGGATACATTGATGGTTCGGTACTCACGACGTTTTACAATAATCTGGTGGTGATGCCTGCCCTGTTGGAATACATGCAGTACATCTTCATCGGCCTTGGTCTCCTCTTCATCCTTGTGGCTGTTGTCTTGAGAATCCGGGAACAAAAGGTTTGTAGTGAGGAGAATGACTGGAAGGGGCAGAGGATGCATGGCATGTTAGTGAGCATGTGATCACTCAGATCCACTCTTGGACAATCCTGTCCTCGTGCGGACATGCGTTTCTTAACCTGGATGGTGTGTAGCAGTCAGCTTCTATATTTATATTATTTTGTTTCACAGAGGCGAAAATCAGACGAAATTGTGGCCACAGATGCAGACCACAGGGTTTGTTTTGTCTGGATTTCTTTTTAAATAATAAAAAAAAGCAGTACGATAAAATATATGATTATTTTATTAATTTAATGATTGTTTGGCCCAGAATTTTCATAAATTAAGATCATTTTTGAAAATGAATCCTTCATAAAATATATGTCTTAAGAGAAGGTAATATTTTTGAAGAATTGCATGATTCTTGTTTCCTCAATCATATCAAATCCCTCACACTGCATGACCAAGTGAACAAAATCAACAGATCGCAATCCTGAATGATTTAACATAGGAAATTGACCAACTTATGAACATTTCCAATGTAATTGGTCATGCTGCCAATCAAATCCTTTCTCACCACCTGTACTATTCAAATGGGTTTGGTTATCTTTTAGGACAACACATGTGACACAAAAATCGACCCAACTGGCAAAAAGATGCTGAGTGAAAAGTTTTAGTGTGGACAGTTGCAGGTGGGTGTTCAGCGGAGACGCCGCCTCTCTCTCGGTTTTATCCCGAGCCCAGCACCTCTTCTTGGGCAGCAGAAGGCCTAGCACTGCCACAGTTTGCCGTAAATCCCCCATGTTGGCCTCCTGTGCAACGTAGTCCTCCTGTTTGTTGCCATCTGTACTTGTTAATATTAACATGCCTGTCACTAGGGATTGTTGTCTGCTCTCTTCTGTTTAGCCCAGTGTCATCTTTCCTAACGTTGCTGCTTTTCAAAAACGTTTTTCTATCATACGTCGTGATTCGCGTGTCTCGTTGTGTGTCAGGTCTCACGGGACTAATGCGCTGTGGCTTATGAAACAGGCAGCAGGGATTATCTGTGGCACTCAGCATTTTTCCTCGCATTTGGTTTCTCTCAAAGCACGCGTTTCTCATTTCCTTTCCAGCAGCTGCATGAGTGTTGGATGCTGATATGTGCAGTTTTGTTTTTATATTAGCATGCCTTCCTTCTGCATATCTCGAACCATGTTTCCTTCCATTTACAGGTTTTTGTATGTGGTGGGGTGTTTTAGTTATTTATTTGTAAATCGGTTTCTGATCATGGACCTTTAGGATCTTTAGTCGGAGCTCTATGAGCTAAATCAGCTAAATTTTCCCCAGCCCAAATCAACACACTTCAGCCTGTCTTCTATTACAATGTAAAAGATGACCTGAGCCATATGAAAACAGAGCTGTCTATGTATTTTTTAATTTTTTTAAGAGAAGGTACTTTCATCTTCATTAAATTGATTCTTTCATTGGAAGCTTTTATCTGTAGCATTGGGGTTTTTAGAGAAGTTTAGACTAATCCTTTTTTAGTGCTTTTATAGGTGTCAAATGACAGGTAGGTATAATTACATCATTTTGATAAAATTAGCAAATGCAGCATAACACACATACACACTCTCTCTCTAATCATGGAAAATAGTCAGTTGGAACTTACACTTGACATGCAAAACTCTAAAGCCATTGATGTAACTACAATGTTTTAATTTTATTTATTCCCCTTTTGATACAGGTAAGCAAACATTTGAATGCCGGCAAGCAATGTGACTATGCTGACCCCAAAAAATTGGTGTATGAGAGGACTCCTCTGCTGCAGGAATAACCTCACCAACGACTCCTTCAGTTTTGATGAAAGCACATCATGGTATCATGATGCATAGAGGCACTTAGAGGGTATGTTGGATATATTTAGCACTTTGTGGTATGAAGTAATATTGGTGCAGGGTGCTGCTGGGTGACAATGTGGACTATTGTTTACCACTCTTGTCCATATTGTCACTGTAATTCTCTGGTTTTCTACAACTTACTTTGGTGAAGATTGTAGATTTATAAGTGCACTTTCTTTTTTTTTTTTTTTTTCTTTTTTTTTTTTTTAATAAACTATACTTTTATTTATTTTATTTTTTTTGCCATATTGAGAAATAACCAATAATGCTTTTTGATCATGTCATATCCACGGCCAAAAATCAAACAGCGTGGCAGACTTTTGCCTTGTGGCATTCTTCAGGGTTAATTCAATGTCACCCCTTTGATGGGAGAGAAACTTGTATGAAATGTAGCAACGTTTAATACTTGTTGTTTTCTCATTTCTAAACAAACAAATGTAACAAGCTCTTCTGCCATGTTTATGACTCCATAAGAATTCATCTTTATTGTATTATGTGCCAATGTGTTATGTTCAGTTGTTTTCATTGATTATTGGGAAACCAAGCTCACTGCTAGTTTGCCAAATGAGACTTGTTTGAATGAGTTATATTTTTGGATCATGCCAGAGATTTAACAATGTTAAAACTGCATGTGTTTTTTTGATTGTATACATTTATTACAATGTTGAAACCTTTAAAAATGTGCACTTGTTAAAACCTAAACACATTCTGCCATCAAATGAAAGTGAAGTAATTGTCATTGTGAAACACTGCAGCACAGCACACGGTGACACAACGAAATGTGTACACTGCATTTAACCATCACTCTTGGTGAGCAGTTCGGGGAGCAGTATGTGGGGACGGTGCTTTGCTCAGTGGCACCTCAATGGCACCTTGGCGGTTCGGGATTTGAACCGGCAACCTTCTGATTACAAGGCTGCTTCCTTACCACCACTGGGGTGAAAGTTTCATTTTCTGTCAGTCTAGGGTTTATGTAGGACATACATACCATGTACACACTTCTGACAGAAACCTATTAAAGACACATGCATCACACCAATATTATTTATTATGTGAACTGTTGCCATTTTAGTCAATAGACTGGTTGTAAGACCACTTCTCTCAGTACAGATGTGCCAAGTCAATTTCACAATTGTGATCTGCTTATACATTACTATTTTACAAATTATATATCCATTGCAAAAATTGTGCAGGACATACTTATTCATCATGTGCACAAAAAAAGCAATGACTGGCATTCTAAATGTGAATCTGTGTGCTGCGCAATATCACTTCAGCAACACCTCAATTGACATTCTCCAGCAATTCTGTTTAATCATTAATCAACTTCAGCACCAAGCCACGTCCAGTTGATTGGCAGGCGAAGAACTGTTTTGTTATTCAGCATTTGGATCCTGGGCTGGACAAAAACCTGTGGCTGTCTGCTAAAAAAAAGGATTTCGGTCACACGCATTTTCTGGTGGAAGGGTCCAATCATTTATTGGATTTGCTTTACGCAACGGCTTCAGAAACAGCTCAATATTCGCATTTTTTTGTTTGCAACGACAATATCGTTGCATACTTTTTATGTACAAATATTACATAAGTTATATTAATAACAATAATAAAAAATTACAACATTCATGCAATAATATAAACGTCAACATCTATAGTCTGTTTGAATATGATATAAATTGGGCTTATAATTTGAATAGACATTAACCAACAGATAATGGATTGTAAATCTGTGGTACATTTTGTAAATGTCATATTTTGTGGGTATGTATGTTTTCTTTTAACAGATTGATCTTGATCCATCTGGGGGTTGTACTTTTATTTTCATTCACTAGATGGCAGTTGGGAATTAGCAAATGTGTGGTCTTCTGGAATTAGTGAATCAATTTACATCACTCCTAGGCATGCAGTTCATTCTATTCATCGAGTATTTTTCTAATGTTTTTTTTTCTTTTTCTGAATTAAAGCATTTTCATCAAATTGGTGAGCTCTGTTGCAACAGTGCAAAATGTTTCCTCTTTTAACATTCATATACACTGTTGCCTGGGGAATAACACTTAGTGGACGACATAAAATGGTTCAAATAATATGATGAGGTCAAGATGACCTATGTAGTTTTCACATATGTATGTGACCATTTGACAGCAAAATCCAGCATAGAAAAGAGCACGAAACATTGTACCATAAGGTCATATGGCTGATACACACAGACAAACATAATGCTTTAATTGATCGAAAACCATTTGTTCTGTTACGTTTGAATTCTGATTCTGGGATTCTGAAACTGACGAAGATCTGTGAGGGAAATGTACATTTATTTCTAGAGGATTGTTACACTGACAGCAGAAAGATGTGGTTTTATACGGAGCCTTGATCAGGTGGCCACCCTGGAGACACACTCCACACCCCACTCCACCTCGGATTAATGTAAGTGGCAGCCAAATGCATTTGTAACAGTTCCAAACGGGAGGGCTTTGTCACTTCTGTGCCCCAGGGACATATACATCTCTGGCGACCGTCCTCCCTTGACTCCTGCCAGTTGGTGAGGGTCTTGCGTCAGGACCGCTGGCTGCTGCTGAATGTGATGGGTGCAGCTGGAATCAATTTCTCAGGAAAAAAGAAACAAGGCAATCAAAAGCAGAGCCTGTAGGCTTTTGCCTTAATTTTTCATGAGATCAGAAAAAATGAGGTTCCAGGTTGTGTTCAGCATCACTATGGATTTGTTTTTGTGTGTCCTGCGTGATATGATATCATATGAGGTACTGCCTATTTTGAGGAAATGATGTCACTCAGTCATGTTTTCTTCTTCGAAGGCTCTTCAAAAACTTTGCACTCATGGTGATGAAGAGACACCGCTTTAATTTAATAGCAGTAAATTTCAAGTGTTAATTCATCTTGGAAATAATCTGTAGGGAGAAACATCTACTGAAGGCAGTGGAATTAAAAGATGATGGACCCTCAAGTGTACATACGGGGGGAATGAAAGAGTAATATTAATGTAAAGAATGTAAATGTTAAGATTGCAATGAAGTATGATTGAAGATATAAAATTCGTAGAAAATATTTCTTCGATTGTCTTGAATCAGTCTGCACTACATAGCCTGCAGGCTTTTGCATTATTAGTAGATGTCATTAACATTAAATTTGCACTGAATAAGCATATTTTTGCATATTTGTAATATTGCATTTGTCAAACTGCTATGAAAGAATTTTGTAGGGTAGAAATGGCAAAATTCTTTAATTTTATTCTAAACCAGCAGCTTCGGTATCAATGCACTTTGCGTGACATTTTTACAATGGCTTCAAATTTCAGTGGTGGCCTAGCGGTTAAGGAAGTAATCAGAAGGTTGCCGGTTCGAATGCCAATCCGCCAAGGTGCCACTGAGGTGCCACAGAGCAAAGCACCGTCCCCTCACACTGCTCCCCGGGCGCCGGTCATGGCTGCCCACTGCTCACCAAGGGTGATGGTTAAAATCATATTGTTGTGTCACCATGTGCTGCAGTGTTTCACAATGACAATCACTTCACTTTCTTTGACTGCCCTTTAAGTGCTCTGTGGTGTGATTTAATGCCATATAACAGAAAGCTGGCATTTCTCACTTCTCTTTAGAATGTAAAGTGACTTTGTTCGTTTACTCACACACCTTCAAATGCAATTGTCACACAAAATGACATTCACAGTGGGGGAACAGTAAAAATCCCAGCCAAAATACTATTCCATCAGCTCTATTTCTGTTTGCCATTAGCGTGGAATTTTCCCTGCCACTATTATGGCACCCCTAATTGCAAGTGCTTAACATCATCTAGGGAATCACATTCGAGATGGAAAAGGAAGATGGCTTCTCTAATCTCTCAAAGTTTGTTACATCATCCTGTTTTGTCTTTCACACTTCTTGGTAATTGCAGGGTTTTTTGGGTTCAGTGTACAGCCATATCAGCGATGATAACCCCTGCTGTGAAAAGTTGATGGGTGTTTTCAAGTTTTGCTCTGGCCAAGGTTGATCTGAGGGAATAGCCAACACAGACAAACAAACCAAATCAACAACTTATATTTGATGCCATACAAATTGCCAACAATAAACTATAATGTATGAGAAGGTTTTTTTTTCTAATATTGCTGTCCTACACATTACTTAATGTACTTAATTGCTGTTAGTTTGCAATCAGTAAGTTAAAAAGCATATAAACAGTTAGATGACAAGATCAAAGATGCTTCTCCTAAGGGAAGAAAGGGATGAAAGGAAGTGGGGCAAGCCATAGAGAGGGAAAGAGATTTTCCTCCAAGACGCTCTGGTTTTAATGCCATAATAATGATACAGCTTCATAGATCTTTGTCATTTGGACTTCAGGCACCTTTGCACAAAGTCCTTGTTCCACATCAAAGCTCTTGAGCTGACAGCCTAAAATGATCAGGGAATTTTGCTTAAAAAGTGGAGATGTTTCATTTATGCTGAATGAATTAGTAATTCACCATTAGTCATTTCATTAATCCAGGCTTTTAGTTGCTCCAAACGAGCCTCATCAAGAGACCCACACCCAACACTGTGCATCTTCAGCAAAACAGGCTGCACACTCCTTGTACAATTGAGGACATTGAAAACCTTCTCAAAGCTATACAGAACAATAAGACACATCTCTCCTGCCCAGACGTGTGTTAATTTTGCCTTATATAGGACAGCATGAGATCATCTATTCTTAAAAGTATAGGAGAGATTTTCATACAATACAAACATCTCTTCAGGGATAAATAAGTTAACTATAAGTTAATTTGACACCATCCACTATCTGTACAGCAGTTAAACATTTCTGAGCAGACAGGCCAGTGCCTTCCCTTTCCTCCTCAGCTGCACGTCTCTACATGATAAAACTGTCACTCTCCACACAGTCTGTCTGAACTGCCACATTTATCTGTATCCACAGAAATCATTTTAGCTGTCATGCCAGAATTACTTATTGGATTTCCCAGAGCTAAATCCTTAAAATCTACAGAATGACCCCTAACTTGCATCAATAACACAGTGCTGACCAATATAGAAGTCCCTGAATATAAAATCTTTTGCTCCAGGTTGTTGTATTAATGAAAGTGAAGTTTTTGCGTAATGGTTTGGAGATGTAGACCTGAATATCAGAGTCATTTATTTAAAACAAAACTGTCCCAAACAGTCTTCTCAAATCCTGGGTTGGTGCAAAAAAATGGAATGTTTCCTTTTTTTCCAAGTTCCAAAACTCTGAACTCACATGTAATTGGAGAGGAAGCCTGTGGAAGTGTTGAGCAAAAAAGGTTAACCGCCTACCCCCATGTATTCCCTTTTCATGTTGTCTTCACATTCAATTAGTTGTCCCCTTAGGACCATTTTGTTCAATTAGCATTCGATAGCCACATCCTTCTATCTATTACCTGTAAGAACCATTTCAGAAAAGTGCTATTAATTATTACAAGAATATGTTATTACTTTTGACACCACCATATGGATATTGGTTGCTTTGTGGCAAGCTCAAATTAGTGATGCATTTGAAACAAAGAGGTATGAGCGAATTGATGCAATAGGTGCATGGATCGGGGTGTAAAAATGTTTTCAATGCCTTGATAAGACATGTGGGTTTTCCCAGCACGCTTCATTTTCCCCTCAGTGTCTATAATCTGTGAAATGATCCTGCTAACTGGTGAGTCCAAATGTGAGTACATAGACACACACACAACCTCAGTTTATTTGCACAGCTCAGTTAGATTCACTGCTCAGTATGTGTTCACTTTTCACAGCAAGGGCAAGCAATATATACTAATAAGAATAGTATTATACATTGAATTCTTCTGAAGGTGAACCAACATAATGGAAATGGAAATAAAATGGTGCTCGATAAGATACAGTGTTTGTACAGGTATATAAATATCATAGCACTATAGAACATGATAAGCAGTATAAAGTGCATTCCCTTGTACTGAATTAGTCTAATTCATTAATGCAAACATCCGCTCTGCCTGCTTCTAGTTGCTCTGGTGCTCTGAGGCTGGTGCTGCATCACGGAGAATAATGCAGGTGGTGACCGCTGCATGATCTCTGCTCATAAGACTTTTTTCAGTCTGTACATCAAAGCCAAGCTTGCATCTGTTGAACAGACGAACAGGGGCTTTTTCTGTGCTCCCTACAGCTGTTGAGGTGTCCTAAAAATGCGCCTTTTCGGGGACTGCCAGCAACGGCACACACTTTTTAACAGTATTAAGCATTTACATAAATAATAAATACACATAAAATTGTATTAATATAAAATACGCTGGGGCAAGAGGTATCAATGCCCCGTTAAGCAAATGTCCTGCACCCTTAGATCAAACTTTTAGAAGTTGAAAAGGAAAACAATACATTACTCACAAACTGAATATGGACACTATTTACTACGATAGCCGAAAAATCCACTGTAAAAGGCACAAATTAGATGACAGGTTTACCCTCTTGTTCGCTCCTCCCCTCTGTGCTCACCCTCCTCCCAAACATCCAATCACTGTTAGTATGTAAATGAGCAGATGTCTCAGCTGGGCATACACTGTACGATTTTAGAGCCGATTTTGCTCTTGATAATTTCCCGAAGCTTGGTCGTGCATCGTGAATAGTACAATGATGTACGATCACTATTTTTTATGTGGTCTTGCCAACTTATTATGACTGAAACAACAGGGAGAAAAGTTATTTTTAGTAGTAAATCGAATTAATTGAGAGAAGGCAGGTCGCATCTGAGCATCAGACCATACTATATGTGCCCATGCAATTTATTTGTACAGTTTGAGATGGGTGTTTATCCCACAGCAGGAAACGACCAGGAAAAATTGTATCTATATTTGCAGTCAGTGGGGGACTTCTCACAGTTTTTTCTCATCGATCTTCTCACAATTTCAGTATCATCGATAAGGGTTTCTTTCTCGCCCCCACAAGCACCCCTGTCATCCTGTCTGTTGGACTGGAGGACTTATTCACTTAATCACTATTCACTATTTCACCCCGGCAGCTCACAAAGGGAAAGATGCCAACCATTTATACATTTTGTTAATATTAGCAATAGTGAGAAGTGTTATTGTGGGGTTTGAATATATTGGATAAAGGCCATCCCATTAATGTAAATGTTTTTAGTTATAATCTGATGAGGAATATTAATAAATAAATAAATAAATAACTGACATTTCTGCATCGCATTAAATTTTTCGAGTCGTGAAATGCATTTGTGAATGGTGCTAGATTTATTTCAATGTCATACATTTGTGAATGTTGTTACATTTGTGGCTCAATCAAGAAATATATTTGCGAATGGTGTGATATGTATTTGTGAATTTTGAAACTAAACTATCTCCATAGTAGATGACCACTGCACATCACAGGGCATTGGAAGATCAAGAGCACAGAGGACTGAAATACACACCTCCACATCACAACCCGAAAGACACTGACCACATCCCCCCCACCATACTTCAAAACAATAGCGTTATAATTGACAACATTGGTTTTCCTCCCATAGCCTCTGTGACAAAATTAAGAGAAATACATGATCAACATTGGCACATTTCTTCCATTCTGTGACACAAAATACAATCTGTAAGTGTTAAAAATGTAATTCAATTGAATTTCCTTGAATATCCAACGCCACAGCAGCCAGTGATTTCAGACACTTTTCTTGAAAGAAATAATGGCAGATTTATGATGATCTCATGTTATTCATCACCCCAGTGACGTTAGAATTGGTAGAAACAGGTATTCAGCAGGAAAGTGGTATGACTGACAATGAGCCCAGAGTCTTCTTTTTCCCAGCCACTATATTTAGTCAGAACACCAACTGAGAGCCATGGTCCCTATGAGCATTTAGAGCTAGTGGAATCTTGTTTCAGATTCCAGAGACGCCTCCTTGTGCCATCAGATTTGATCACATTTCACTGCCAACATAACAAGACAACAAAAAAAAATGTGCAAACATTCATCAACGTCTATGCAATCAAGACACAAAAGAATAGTCACACATTTCATACATTCAAATTGATCTGTGTGCCGAACAGCTGCGGCATGCTTTATATATACATATAAATATTCCACAATGAAATATTTTGAGCTGTCGTGTCCTTGTGACTCTTTAAAGCATCAGTGATATAGGGGCCTCCGAGGGATACAGTGGATTCTTTAGTCTCCCTTTTTGTTCTCGTATCATGGCTATATATATCATGACCCTGTAGCCCTAGCCCATAATCCTGCTTCACACAATGCTGTTTCCGTAGCTCAGTTATGTGCAGCAACAGGTGCAGCTCCATGCGCGTCGTCCCCCCTGCCAGCCCTGTCTGCAACCACCAATCAGTAACCTTAATGCACTTTTGAATTCTGTTGTCAAGGATTCAAGGCAGGACCGAGGGTCATTCTGGAAGCTCTGACGGCCGTCTGGGCAGACTGCCTGTAAATCTGTTCAAATGTAAAGACAATTCAGACACACAATTCAGATATTTCCCTTATTTGTGGCATTGCTGCGGCAAGCATTATCTAGCCCCCACTGTCATTTGTCATGCAAGGACATGTGATCCATCCTGCTGTGTGCCAGTTCAACAAGAATGACTCACAACATGAGCCAATCAGTGAGAATAGCTGTGATGAATGTCAGGTTAGTGATAACCCCTCAATAGGTGACGTTTTTATACAGGCTATGGATGTCACCATGAAATCAGAGGCAGCAGCGTTCTACTGACTCATTGAAGGCCAGTAAGCAGTGAACTGAGACACGCCCTGCAGTGCAGTGCATACTCGACTCAGGGAGTGGAGAGATCTTTCCAGGCCCCGCTAGTCAAGGTTGTTGCTGGCGAAGAAGCTGGAGGACTGTGAAAAGGTCTTGGAGGCACTTTGGGAGGAGCCGTTTGAGATCACATCTGTGGAGAAGTGGTTGAGCGATGTCAGCTCCCCCTGCTTAGCCACGTGATGCTCGTGATCTCCAGCAGGCATCACTGTGGAAACTGTGGTGTCCATACGACTGGCCCTGTACATGCTGACCTGGGTTTGGAGGTAGCGGGTGGACTTGAGCTCCAGGCCTTCATAGGATCCCTCTGGGACGCAGGGACACCAGCAGAAGGCCTGCTGAAACCCAGCACGGAACCTGCAAAAGCACACACTTACAGAGAAATCTCTGTACATGGGATATTTCAGTGGGTATTCCCCACTTTAATGAAAACCCGGAGCTGGGCTGGGCTGCCCAGGCACTCACTGCATTATTCATTTCCAGTTTGTGCCATAGATCTCCCTAGCGATACTGTGGCTGCTAATACCTAATTGCCAATTTAACAACCCGTCACACAAAATTTTATGGTGAACCCAAACACCAGCGCAGTTCTGTGCCAGGATGTAATTTCTGCCCCAACACAAACAATGCAGATGGGCCATCAGAGGGAAAATACCTATTTTAATTTAAAGTTGTGGCTATTCATAGCTGAATAAGGAGAGTTCAGTACATGAAACTGACACTGAAAATCTAATTTTACAAATCCAGATTAGGAAAGAAAACTGTGACAACTGGATAGAACTCGTCATGTAGTTGGGCGTCCATATCTACTCCAACTCTACTGCAATTTATAATTACGTTAAGACTGAAATGTTAAGACTAAATGAGTTACACCACATCCAGCTCACTGTCCATTCTATGGTTTCTTTAAATAGAAACCATATTTATTCTTTGAAAGAATAAAGGGAATAATATACATTCATAAGAATTTGTTGGGGGGAGAAGGGGGTAACATAGCTGTTAACGTAGGACACAATAAAATTACCTGTCATTGAGCAGGCAGTAGATGATTGGATTGTACATGGTGGAGCTCATGGCCAGCCACATGATGCCCAAGTAGACCTGCTGAATGAAGAGCTCCTCAAACAGGTGGGGGAAGAACTGATGCAACAGGAAGTAAATGTGGTAGGGCAGCCAGCATATGGCGAAAGTACAAACCACCACAATCATCATCTTCACCACCTAACAGAGCAGGGACCAAGAGAGAGGGAAAGCTGAAGTAAGGGGCACGGCACATTATTTACCTAGCAAGTTTAACCCGATAGGTGGTCTTCAGATTGTTACCTTTCGCTTGGCCGAAAGCTGCTCTCTATAACGGTCTGTGGAGTCACCAGGGATCTCACTTGCCCAGAGTGAAAGTCCAACAACAACGTACGCGCAACCCATGACTAATAAAGGCAGAAAGTAGATGAGCACCACCATGCAGACATAATATCTGTAATGGAGAGAGATGCAGGAAGCAATGAGAAAGGACAGAAGAACATCTGCTACAGTTAATGATGGCGGGGGCAGAGCATGTTGCACACACCAACACCACCATTGTTTGCACACAACGCAAATTCCTGGCTTAACGTCATGAGACGTTCGCATGCAAGTCTCAGCAGGCTTACTGACGATATTTCAATTCCTGCCATGCCGGACTGTGTCCGCTTTGTTGCGACAGCAGGGCTGTTTTGCGCCTGCCGTTTCCCCAGGCTCTAATGGGGAACAGAGCTGCCGACAGCACGCTTGCCAAATGAAGGCGACCCCAGAATCGGGAGCGAACGCAGCAGCCAGCGTGGAGACCCCTGTTTACACCATCAAAAAGCTTTTTCTGCAGAACAGCATAACACATAAATCATCTGTATTACTGCACGCCGGCGTAAGAATTCTCATATACTCTCTGGAGCTGTCCACGCTGCAACGTGGCCATACATTTTTTCTTTCCATTTTTTTTCTGCCTTTCTCGGCACTCTGTCCATTTCACAACACGGCCGAGCGGGTTCTGTTTATTTCAAGGCAGTTTGTCTTGGCTGTAAATAGACGCTGTCACTTGGGGTTTGGGGAGGGGGATTATAAACCATGCCTGCCCTCTGCTCCTAAAGATGCCTCCAGTACTGCTCGCCTGGTCCCTCCATCTCTGAAGGTAAAAGGAAAACATTCATCTAGACTCTTCTCCGTCTTGGCCCCTCGGTGGTGGAATGAACTTCCCCTCGAGGTCAGAACAGCTCAGTCACTGAGCACCTTCAAACGACAGCTCAAGACCTTCCTCTTTAAAGAATATTTAGATTAAATTGTAATTTTCGTGTTGTCGAACTTTGTCTACAGAATCTACAACAGAGTGAATAAAATAGATGTATTCATAGTTGGGGTCCTAGTGAACCAGAATTGATCTCTTCATCGATGGTAACTTGAAAGCACGTTGTAAGTCGCTCTGGATAAGGGATTCTGCCAAATGCCGCAAATGTAAATGTAAATGTAAATGTAAAGATGAAATGGAAAATGATTCCCAACCAGCAGCTCTTCTACTCAGCCATTCAGAGCAATAATACTAGTTCATTATCATTATCATATTACTTTGATTCACTTGAAACTGTAGTAACATATCTGAGCCATATATTTCATAAACAAAATTTGCTTAATAAACACTATGATATTTGGACAATGATCCAAGGAAAGTAAATTTGCAGGCTCAAATCCCGAACCGTAAAGGTCCCGAACCGTAAACTGTCCCCACACACTGCTCCCCGGGCGCCTGTCATGTCACCGTGTGCTGTGCTTGGTGTGCATCACAATGAAAATCACTTGACTCATTAACTTATTACATGCTCATTTGTAAACATTAAATAGTTTTCAAATGAATGTCTCCCTTTCTGTTTTAACTATACTCATAAATGAGTTCTTCTGATTTGTGCTGACATAAAATTATATTGCTATATAATTTTATTTATTGGTGGTAGTAGCCTAGTGGGTAACACACTCAACTATGAACCAAAAGACCCAGGTTCAAACCCCACTTACTACCATTGTGTCCCTGAGCAAGACACTTAACCCTGAGTGTCTCCAGGGGGGGGGACTGTCCCTGTAACTACTGATTGTAAGTCAGGATAAGAGTGTCTGATAAATGCTGTAAATATAAACTATAATCCTTTTATGAAAAAGTAAACACCACACCATATTCGTTATTAATGTAAGAAAATCAGTGAATCGATGCCTTTTAATATCAGAAACATGGATTCAAAGTTAACTTTGCTTAATTCTTTGTAGGTTCTCAGTCTAATTAAGCATAATTGGGAAGTCCCATTGTGCAAAATGAACTGCTGCTAACATCTTGGTGGTAGATACCACAGAACATCTTCTGAGGTCTTGTGGGCTAGATGCTTTGAAGGGTCAGCGCCATCTGCATTCACCTGATACTTTATTAAGAATTCAGTTTGTATTTGTGGAATCATCATCATGGAACCTGTTTCATGATAAGAAAGGACATGATTCATGTAGTTAAGATGGCTATGAATAATTAATAAGAAAATTGTTAAGCATTAACACAGAGAAGTGGTGGGTTAAGACTTTTGAAAGATTGATTGCAGCAAGCAAGCAAAGGAAATGGCACAGCTGTTTATGGAAATGACTGCACACCATCAACACCTGACACCAGTGCACCAGCAGCGAACAGACAGTACAGGACGATATTAAACCTCCAGCTTGAAGGCCAGGGGAATGCTATCGGGACATTTACAGAACCGCGATTCAAATGATGTCCATTTTAATTTCTTAATTTGAATGAAACATTATTTCTGATGGAAGTGTTTATCCTGTGTAGGTCTCCTACAAGGTCCTATTACAGTGTTACATTATACAGCAAGGCAATATAGCCTAAAGATCATGTCCTTTGAATTCAATGACAATGACAGTACACATAATAGCTAGTAAGTTGAAAACAAACAAAGGATAACCTGCCACACATTAATTATGGCAACACTGGATGTTGTGTGTTCATTAAACTGGTGTAGGATTGTTTCGAAAGTGATTAGGTTTATTGACAGTTTGCATCTTACAAACTAATGCCATTCCAGGCAGATTTTTGTTTGTCACAGGTTGTTTCACAAGTCTTGACATGATTCAAGATGGATTTTAAATGTGACCCAGCTGCAGTATAATTATGAATTTATTTGCATCATGGATTTTTAAGTTTGATATCAGCATGATTGAGACCCAGGTTTAACTGTAGTAATGAATGGCTGCTGCTATAATAAAGACACTGCAATGAGGCAGAATGATTTAAAATGATGCAATCTCTTCTGAGTTTTGACTTCATGAGGTGCATACCTTCCTGGAACACCTCCAAGCCACAATACAGTATAACGCTTGCTTGTTGAAGAGATTAACTCTGGGCCTGTTCACAATTGGCATTAGTTGCTGTGCAGAGTCATCCAATGAAAAGGGACGAACATGATGAATAAAAGATGCCTACACTGAAAAAAGTGAACACTGGCTAAACTTTAAGTAATCTGTCACTGTGACGCCCAAGACGCCACCTTTCCCCTTGAGCCCCAAGTCATGAGAGTCACACCTAATACTTTAGCATTGATAAAATGTAAATAAACAGATTACAGTGAGTTTGATTGGTTTATTTACATTACATCTATGCTAAAATATTAGGTACAACAGATTTTTTTTTATGTTTAGCCAGTGTTCACTATTTACAGTGTATGGATGCACTGAAAAAAGTTAAGCGCAACTGTTGTTTTTTTAATGTGCTTTTTCTCTTTTAAACTAAACGACTTTACTATAATCTCCAGACAGCAGGTTGTTGGGTTTATTCACATTTCGACAATGCTAAATTATTATGTGTGATAGATTACTTCAATTTTTCAACGTTTAGCCGGTTTTCACTTTTTTCAGTGTAACAATGTCTGATGCATAACAATCTTTGAATGAATTTTGGCTCTGGGCTGCATATGGCCACATCCTTTAAAATATGTAAGATTTTATGTGCATTTTTTTTTTGCACATATGCAAATGAATCAGGTAGTCAGCACCAATCAAGTACTGATAAATTTAACATTGGCCCTCCTTCTCCACTGTACACTACAACACCTCATCCTGTTTCCAGCTCCATATATTCCCATATAAAACCCATTCTTTAAATAATCAAGGTAAACCTGCAGGGAAAAGACACAAGTAAAATTAAAACAAAATGGCTACTGGCTTTGCCTGTTATGCATAAGTGACAGTGATTTGAAGGTGAATGCATCAGTCGGATAAAGGTTTTTACCAGAATGAAATGTCTGTACATTTTATTTGTTTCTTACAACAATGCTATAAAAGGGGATGTACTGTAACCTATTTGATGGAGTAGAAATTTGCTAGGTGACAAAATGTAATAACCAATATGTATATGAAAATGTTTTTTGCATAAAGATGTGGAATAGAGATTGTGAGGTCATAAGGAGATCACCTGACATGGAGATGCATTCTAATGGCAGGTGTGAATTAACGGATTCCAGTCCCAATTGACGGGATTCCAGTCCCATGTGTGGAAGTATGCGCTCTGATAAAACTCACGTAGTTTTGAAGTCCCAGACTTTGTATTCTGGCCAGTCTATGTAGCAGACAACGCGTCCGGGCAACTGGGCGGTGCTGGAGTAGTAGTACTGTGGAAAGGCAAGGAGCAGAGCCAGCACCCAGATCACTCCCACCACTAGCTTGGTCTCAGTGGAGGATAACCTCTGCTGTAGGGGGTGGATGATGGCCATGTATCTGAGATAAGAACACACAAGGGTCACACAGTCCCACGGATCGCCTCACACCATCCTTATTAAACCGAGCTTGACTCCTTTGGATCTAGGCTTCATCTGATGAGCCGTTTTTTATTACGCTTGCCTTTACATTTCTGCCAGAGCAATGTAGTTCATCCCCAGATTTTTTACTTTAGCTGAGCAAGCGCTGATCAGTGCATAAGCTGCAGAAGTTAATCAGTGGAGCTGTTCCAAAGCATATTTAAATATGCACCTCTACCTCAGTGAGGCAATGGACAGTATTTAACCCTGTATCTACAGAGATCCACTTTGATTGTTCAAACCTTAAATTACTACAAATATACTACAGCTCAATAAATATTTCAGTGAGTTTTCTCTAACCACTGAATAAAGGTGTCCCTCACTGTAATCTAGTCACACTAGAGGTGCCTTTAATTAAATATTTAATAGTAAAACGTAATCTTTAGCATTAATACAGACATAATGGGCATAACAAAATCTTGCTGTTTCTGTGTGTGTGTGTGTGTGTGTGTGTGTGTCTGTGCACACTGACTATATCAAACCATTTGACTTCCAGAAAAACCTTAAATGTGCTTGGAGGACTGAAATGAATCAGCCAGTCAGTTAGTAAAGAAACTGCCATCAAGAAGAAGGCAAAGTTGAAGCAGGCCAGGAAAAACCCCACATTTCATAATGATGACGTTCCATAATGATCTGCACCTCAGATCATGGTCCAGCCAAGTAGATGTTTCTTAAGCCCCAAATTCTGGACATTTATTTTCAGGACATTGCTGTGGGAAGGTTAGTCGTGGGGCCATATGTTCACATCTCAGTGCCAATACTAATCTTCAGATGTGCTTCATGGTACCTCTATTTTTAATGGTCCTGTTAGCATGTGTAGACTTTCGATTTTGGTTTAATTAACAGGAACGTTTGATGATGAAGGATTACCTTTATCACGAGTTTTTACAGCTTTCTCTGTTCACTCCCATAATACTTTAGTGATGGTGAACCCGCAGGCTTCTGTGTGACAAGTGGGGTCGCCAATTGTGTTAAAACCATCAAGGGTGACGAGACAGAGAAGAAGAGACAGGAGCAGCGTCTCACCTGTCCAGGGCGATGGCTGTCATGGAGTAAATGCTGGCGAACACTGCGGCGATGGGGAAGAAGTTGTGGAATCGGCAGTACTCCAGCCCGAAATACCACTCGTTGTGCACGGCGTAGACGAAGTTGATGACCGTGTTGAAGGCGGACATCGACGCCTCGGCGAAGGCGAGGTTCACCAGAAAGTAATTGGTGACGGTCCTCATGCGCTTGTGCGCAACGATGATCCACATGACCACCACGTTCCCCACCACGGACACGAGGACTATGCTGCAGTACGCGATCGCCCACAAGACGACCTGCCAGACGGGCTGAATGAACTGGTTCGAGAACAAATACGTGTCGTTCAGCGCGGGGCCGTCGGTCCAGTTTCCGTAAGGGTCACCGGTTGGCGCGTAAAGTGGATCCATCCTCCGGAGACTTGGCTATCTTTCCATCACTCCAGAAACGAAAGTTAAAAAACCGAACAGTAATAAATCAGCTGAAACCGCCGCTCTTATTCGCCTCCGGTCCGTAAACTGTCGTCGGTCCGACCGCGGGCAGCCTGACCGGAATCGCAAAAGCATTTATACAGCATGGCATGAACTTTCTGTACAAATGCAGTGTCGGGCAGATAGACAGTCTCTCTCTCTCTCTCTCTGTGTCTGTATGTCTGTCTGTCTGTCTCTCTCTCTCTCTCTCTCTCTCTCTCTGTCTCTCTGTCCCTCTCTCTCTCTCTCTTCTATCTCCTGTCTCTCTGTCCTATATCCTCTCTCTTCTCTCTCTGTGCTCTGTCACTCATCTCTCTCTCTAGTTCCTTTCTCTCTATCCCTCTCTCTCTCTCTCTCTGTCCCTCTCTCTCTCTCTCCTTCTCTCTCTCTCTCTGTCTCTCTGTCCCTCTCTCTCTCTCTCTCTCTCTCTCTGTCCCTCTCTCTCTCTCTCTGTCTCCTTCTCTCTATCCCTCTCTCTCTCTCTCTCTGTCCTCTCTCTCTCTCTGTCTCTCTGTCCCTCTCTCTCTCTCTCTCTCTCTCTCTCTCTGTCTGTCTTTCTCTCCCTCTCTCTCCCTCTCTCTCTCTGAAGAACTCCTTAGCGCCCAAATCACTACCGTTGTGACTTACTCACCCCCTCTATGTAATAAATGCTCAGGGGCAGAGCATGTTTTAACCCCAGTGCCCCCGGGGTAATCCTAGATCGTCAGATATTTCAGCATGTCCCGGTCCATAAATAGCATATGGGACTATGGGGGGAAGATGGTAAACAGATATCAGGTAACGGGTTGATTATTCATTTGTTTCTTTGCTTTTATTATTTTGTCCTGATCATAATTTCACCCTTATTTAAGAACTAAAGTCAGAAGGTTCCCTAAAATAACCAATACAAGCTGGTCCCAGGTCTCAGAAACAAGTGAGATACTAGTACAAGGTACAATTTATAGTCCCAGGTTATAATTTATGACAGTGTGCAGATGTAAGCGTGTGGTTGATGTGATTGGTAAATGGAGGGAGGGCCTCAGCAACAGGATGAAAGCCCTCACTTAACAACTCTTCTCACAAGGTCACCTCACAAGGTCACCAACTGGTTCATGTAAATAGGTGGCTGCTCTGTGTGGACTCATTTTTAGTTAGGAGTGATTTGTAGCCCAATCTGTTTTGTTCAGCACATATTCTGTATTTGGCTTTCCTGACCATCTTCTTCCCGTGGTGATTCTGACAGGATAATCTGATAACAGAATTAACTGAATTGACAGCATGGGAAATAGGAATTCAATTCCATGTCTCACCCGGTGTCCAGCAGATCAGAGTACAATCTATTCTGAAGGTGCAGGGAAGGGGACCTTTAAACCTTTGAAAGACCCAAGAGCCACCGAACAGATACTATCATCGGTCAAAATCAAACAGTGGCCAGATTAAGGAAAATAAATATTTTCAGATACAGCACGTTTTGTCTGTATGATTTAGAATTGAAGGACCATCAGAGAGGGTGAACATTTTAATGTGTAATTAAATTTGTGCGGCATGGATACAATTTATCTAAAATATAAATGTATATAATGTATACAAGTTGCAACACTTGTGCCTGTATTTTCCAAATAAGTGTGGCAGTCCGTGCTTGATATGTCCTGCTTTTGCGCACACCAGGATGGGTTTTCCATCCACTCCATTCAGTGACAGTAAATAACTGGGGTCGGAACATCAGATGTCCAACATTGTACCAATGTGAAAGTGAAAGTGAATTGTCATTGTGAAACACTGTAGCACAGCACACGGTGCACACAACAAAATGTGTCCTTTTAACCCATCACCCTTGGTGAGTAGTGGGCAGCCATGCCGGGGATCTGTGTGTGGGGACGGTGCTTTGCTTAGTGGTATTATTAAGGTATTTAAGGCATTCAAATTTTATAACAAAGGCACCTAAAAAGCCTAACCAGGGCTGCAACAGTGTTGCTGTTTGAGTACATAAGTATTGCAACAGTAAACTCATTTAAGAGTATATCGACATTGCTGGTATTTGCCCAGAATGCCTGGGTTCGCAATATATATTTCTCACTGACGTTCCTCACATTTATTTATAATTTCTTCTTTTCAGTGAATAATCTGTGGGATTCATGAGTTGTGTTGCTGAACCATGTAAAGATGCATTCAGTCCATGGAGGCAGGTCATTAATTCACCACCTCAGCAACAGAATCCAGACTGTCATCCTCAAAACGTTCCTGCATTCTAGGAAAGAAGACTGAATCTTTTATTATAAGTGTATACATTTACTCACATTATAGCATTAATTGCACTTCTTACATTTCCAAAAAAAATTATTCCGATGTATTGTTGTTGTTGTTTCCTTCCATTTTCATGCCTGCCTGTTTGCATCCCTCCCGTAGTGTTGCAATGAAATGCTTTTTTTTTTTAAGAAATTGGCCTCTCCTATTCATCCATCTTCTTTATTGGGACTGTGAATGATGCATCTCACCATCCATCTCCCAGAGAATGTTATGCTGAAGAAACAAAGTATTAATCAGCAGAGGAGGATGGTTTAATAAATGAACAACGTAAACTTCAAATTGACTGCTCATTAGCCATCCATGAACAGAAGCAAGCATGCATCTTGAATATGCATTCAAATTAAACCATCAGATGGGCCCTATGAATAAATATAATATTGAGCTACTAAAGTCTAGACCTTTCAGTTCAAAGCCCCTTGAATTGCGACACTCTCTCCATCCACAGTTACAGTTTAAAGTTACAGTTTCACTGCAGAACAACTTTTTACAATCTAGAGTGGCAGCTCATATGTGTAGAGTTATCAGTCACCCTAGTGTTGTGTATATACACACACACATGCTAACACATACATTTTACATTTAGATTTTACAGCCCTTATCCAGAGCGACTTACAATCAGTAGTTACAGGGATAGTCCCCGCTGGAGACACTCAGGGTTAATTGTCTTGCTCAGGGACACAATGGTAGTAAGTGGGATTTGAACCTGGGTCTTCTGGTTCATAGGTGAGTGTGTTACTCACTAGGCTACTAACACCCTTAACACACACACGCACATTCATATACAGTACAGGTGTGTCCAAACTTTTGGCCTGTACTGTGTATATATGTATTCTGACTCATACTCCTAACACAAGTGTGTAGTTGGTTAAAGGCATGAATTAATGATTGCTTTTTTTTTAACTTGCATTCCTTTTATCTCCTTTTCAAACTTTTCCACTGTAATTTGCCATGCTCATAAGCTAAAAAATAACAAGCATATTTTTTTTTATCAAAATGTGCAGAATATAAATTTAAATTGGCCTGCCTTTACAGCTCGAAGACAAGAAAGTTAATTGCTTCAGAATGTCATGTCTTTCTGAAGTGAAATGTAAATGTGCTAAATTACACATTTTTGGCACTACTTTAAATAGGCAATAACTCTGCAGAGTTCCCTTCCATACATTGAATGAAGGATTCATGTTTCTGAATTAAATTAATTAATTTCTTTGTATTTAAAAAATGTCTTCTCTTTTGAGGTCCTTTGTTTTTTCCTACTAATTAATCATTGAATTAAATAATTCCACGATTAGTGACCAGCATATTTGCACATTTGGATCAAGAATATACCACTGAGGTGCCACTGAGAAAATCACCGGGCGCCTGTCATAGCTGCCCACTGCTCACCAAAGGTGATGGTTAAAAGCAGAGGACACATTTAGTTGTGTCACCGTGTGTTGTGCTGCAGTGTTTCACAATGACAATCACTTCACTTTCAGTGCAGTGTATTCAAATGTACATTTTTTGTCAAGTTCCATATTAACAACCTTTGACATAGTCTAAAATTATAATTCATTTAAGATCCATCAGTCTGAAATCACACTACTAAATCCCGATATGATTTCTGTTTCTGGTGAAAAGCAATCATTTATATTAGCATGTATTCATGCACCTTCATGTATCCCGACAGGACTGGAGGTCCTCCCACCATGAGGTCATTACTGCAGGTCACACATCCAATGAAGTCAGTGTAATTAAAGTAGAAATGAGATGACATTTCCAGTTCTACAGTTCTAGACTGCAGTTCAAAGCTGCAAAGCTGCAAATTAGTCTTAAACCTAATCTTTTATATTTAATGAAAGATAATGAAAGTATTACTTTGAAAGAGTCTCAGAGAGGTAAGAGAACTTTTGGACTTCACAAAAAGCAGTTCTTTCAGGTCTGATCATGATAGATTCTGACTTTCATGCAGATTATACAGAGTAGGTTTGTACTCGGGATTGTGTGAGAAGCATTAGTGCTGTTTGCAAAACAGATTCAGACATGAGTAATGAGAATGAGGCAAATATGGCCAAAATCAATTATGTGAAATTGTGATTTTATTGGTTAATGGTCCATAACCGCAGAGAAGCAACAACTTAGAAAAACCACAGTGATTACACAAGGAAAGCACATTTGCTCTGATTGCCTATTCAGTACCTCAATCCAATGTATTTCCATGAAGCAACAGTTAACATCATTCATTTGAAAAAGAAAATGTGTGTGAACACAGAAACTTTGTGGGAACTATTTTTCTTGAAGAAGAGAAACTAACTATTCTTTAGACTTTAATTATTTCAGTCAGTCAGTCAATCATAAATTAACAGTTGAAAATATGAGGAGCCTGAGAATTCCCCTTCTTGCATGATTTAAACCCATGCCAGTCAATACATCACATGTGCAAACATCATTAAAGATTGTGTTTCGTCCTTGGTAATCCATCTATTTATGTAAATTTTACATAAAACCCACTCTTTGCGCGAAGTGGTGTGAGTAGTCCCAGTTTGAAAATAATGCCCTGTATATAGATTATCAATCAGCACAATGTGTTTAACCAACATATTTTAATGCAGTTAAGTCGTGCACTTTTGAGTCACTTTTGCTGTAATTCAGGCTAGAAACAATTGTAGTAGTCTGTAGTACTTACGTACTGTGTATTTGATGTACACCTGATAACGTATTTGCACCTGATAGCACAGCAGCATCTAGTTGTCATCTTTAATTTGTACTCAACGCCTTTGTTACTGAGAGCTTAGGGCTTGTCTGATGACGCCTTTTTATTTTTAAGTGAAGTTGACGTTCATTGATTCATGAAAAAGGCATTCCAGCACAGACTGATTCTGCACATTATCCTCAAAAATGGCTACACTTTTTGTGTGTGTGAGTGTGTGTGTGTGTGTGTGTGTGTGTGTGTGTGTGTGTGTATATATATATATATATATATATTTACATACAGAATTCCGTTTTATTCTCACTGTATTGATCATCAAACATTGGATTGTCACATAGGGCAAAACAACAACATTAATAGCAACAGAAGGCCACTGTGGCTATGATTTGGTTCTATAGCTGGAGGCGAGTAAATGCAGTTGGCCATTATCATGAAGAGGGATGACAGTCAGCCAGTGAAATCAGGAAGGCGTCTGAACTGCTGCAGAAATAAACCAGCATACAGTAAGCTATATGAAGGGTAATAGCATTATGAGTTGAAGTTTGAAGCTGGAAATTATTGAAAGTACATTTTGTTCTCTTTTATGAGCTGTGTGCTTTCCCACCACACTGACAGTAATGCAGTGGCACAAGTAGTGATCTGTAGCTCAATTAAGAAATGAAATAGCCTAAATGAGAGAAACATTATTGTCACAGCTGTTTGGTATGGCGAGGCGGGTGATCTGAGATGATAAGAATTGACGATGACGTCACGAAACAGGGGTTTAATTCGGTAACAGCTGGTAACAGGTGAACAGGTAACAGGTAACATATAACAATGACCCGACGGTGAACGGACACGAACAGGGCAGCTTTATACAATCAGTTTTAGTTGAACACGTTTAGGAAACATTACACAGGACTAACGTGAAACTCCGTAACCCCTTCCGGACCGGATCATGACAATTATGTTTTATTATGTTGCATTTGCACTCATTAAGGCTTACATGAATGTAGCACAGTAGTTACTGTAAAAACTGTAAATTTCCAATAATATTGAGTAGAAAAAGTTATCTTGATAATGATGGCATATATGATAATTATGGCATGATGATTTTGTTGTATAACCAACTTATAACCATTTGTTATTATATGTTTTTGGACTTTCCAATTTCATCTAGGTAAAAATGAGTGATTTTAGATATTTCTTAGATTTTGAGGTATGTATATTGTCAGCTGTCTTCACAGTACAGTTAGTTTACACATATACATGGTTCATATACATAAAATTGATATGATAATGTAACCGCATGCTGTAGTCCTGCATCTACAGCTTCAATTAGTGCTGGTAAATTTAGTTCAAAAAATCTAATCAAACATGATCTTTCCCATATGTTCCTTCAAATCCTTGATTATGCCTTAGTTGAAGGGATTTGTCTTTCACTTTTTTCCTATCATCTTAATGTAATGCTTTGCTTGGAGATCAGTCTTATCCTGAAGTCTGCTTATCCACCAAAGCTAGGCTGACAAGCTCATCATCCATTATCCACAAGAAAGCCAAGTTTTCCAGCAGAGCAACATGACTGTCTTGAAATTCGTTGTAAATGGAGCAGCCTGGGACTTCAAGCAATTGTGCACTTCAGTAGGTAATGTGAATTCAGTGTGAATTCAAATTCACGTGTTCATTCAATCCTGGAGCATCTTGATCTTCTTCACCTTGAGATTCAGCAGTCTTTAGTGCTAACAGACTCTGGAAATATTCTAGGTAATAGTGCCTAAAGCTCCTTTTTTATATTTTTCATATTTATCACAGTAGAGCAACTACAGCTAAATTCTACGAAAGTCTTGTCGCTTTTCTATTTAGTAGAAACAGCTGCTATTAACCTGACTTTTAATTAATCAATTGGTGTAAGAAATAGCTCATATGAAAAGCTAAACAAATAATGTTTAATGCATTGAAATGAATAGGTTTTACTGAAAAAAAGATTTATAATTTAATCAAGACAGAAAGGTCAAATTTTGGCAAGACAAAAGTCTTGTATGACTTCCATGAGCTTGAAGGACTGCATTAATGCGATTTGGCAAGGAGTCATACAATTTATTGATGAAGCCATCAGGAATAGCAAAGAAAGCAGTCTTGCATGCCTCCCAGAGTTCATCAATATTCTAGGGTTTCTTCTTCCAGCTTCCTCTTACCCCACACATGCTCAATGATGTTCATGTCTGGTGACTGGGCTGGCCAATCCTGGAGCATCTTGATCTTCTTCACCTTGAGAAACTTTGATGTGGAGATGGAAGTATGTGATGGAGCACCATTCTGCTGCAGAATTTGGCCTCTTTTATGATTGGGAATATAAAAGGTAGCTATTCTTGTTATTTCAGACTATTCATGTTGCCATCCACCCTGCAGATCTCTTGCACACCCCCATACTGGATGAAACCCCAGACCATGATTTTTCCACCACCAAACTTCACTGTTTTCTGGGTGAATCTCGGATCTATACGGGCTCCAGTAGAGCTCCAGCAATATTTGTGGTGACTGTGGTGTAATTCAACAGAAAATCCACCTTCTGCCACTTTTCCAGCATCCATCCTTTTAGCAGGCTGTAAGGCCTTGGCAAATGCCACACGTTTTTTCAATTGTCTTTTGTTTAGTGCTGGATTCTGGGCACTGATTTGACCATGGAGGCCATTTCAAGACAGAATTGTTCTGGTTGACAGAACACTTCAGGTGACCAGGTCTCGTGGAGCTCTGCTGCAGTGGAAAATTGGATGGCCTTGGATTTTCGAGCCAACAAATGGTCCTCTTGAGCAGTTGTCTTGCGGGGTTTGCCTGACCTTGGCTTGTCAAAAACGTCTCCAGTCTCTTCAAATCTTTTTTTTATCCTCTGTACTTGACGCTGAGACACATTGAAGGTGCCTGCCACATCAGCAGTGGATCTGGTCTTCAGCCCATTGATAATCAACACTTTAGTCTCAGGGTGAATCTTAGTCATGTTTGAAGAGGTCTAGTTGCAGTTGATGTGAAGGTCTAGTGTACTGGGCTTCTTTTTATACGCACCTCAGACCTAATTGATCCATTATTAGTCACAGGTGAAGCTCATATTACAAGGCGTCAACAGTTATGTCTTTGCAAGCGTTGAATATTTGCATACTTTTTGACAGTTTAGTTTTGCACTGAAACATTGTTACAAAAGCTGTTTGGAATAAAATGAGCCATTTCTTGTAAAAAAAAGATCTTGATTAGAAATATATTTCAGCAGCACTTTAGGTCACAAGCAACAAGACTTTTGTCAGGGACTGTACAGCTAAATATTGTGTATATATTGCATTCTGCTATATAAATTATACATTAATTATTATTTCATGATCATTATTTTTCCCAACAACATAGATTATTTCAGAGGCCTTTTATTTGATTTCAAATTTCAGTTTTTATTCCAAAAACATTCTTATTTCCGAATCAGCATTGTATTTCAAAATGCTGTTTTTCCCGATGGCTGATTTATTTATAATAATGTGAATTTTATATTATAATGTGACTTTTCAGCAGAATGACTTTGTCTGTCAATCAGTGCCGACGAGTTGGACATGCACGCCTATTGGCTGATCCTTCTTCATCCATTAGTTTTCCTGGAGACCTGCTTACCAGACTGCTTGTGTAGCTAGCCACAATGAAATAGAGAAAGAGATTATTTACAGGTAGATGCTTTTTAAACTCATTTAGATAGACGGTTCCCAACCTTTTTTCCCTGAAGCCCCCCCTTCCTGTGTCCAGGGGCCAAAAAAACAAACAGCAGTTGTAAGATTTTGTTCATTGTTTCACACTGCAGGTTATATAGAGTATATATTAGTGAAAGTGATTGTCATTGTGATACACTGCAGCACAGCACATGGTGCACACAATGAAATGTGTCCTCTGCTTTTAACCATCACCCTTGGTGAGCAGTGGGCAGCCATGACATGCGTGTGTGGGGACGGTGCTTTGCTCAGTGGCACCTTGGCGGATCGGGATTCAACCTTCTGATTACGGGACCGTTTCCTGAACCACTCGGCCGCTACTGCTACCACTGCAATCGGCCCTAAAAAGCTAGACCCAACCCGACCTGAGATCAAACCATCTGTTATGCTGTGTGGTGCATTTAAATAAATGATTTTCTTGACTTTTTGCCCGATTTCCATACAGCCATGACCTGTGAGCCCTTAGCCCTTGTAACGTTTGGGTTGGTGTGTAGTGGGGGAGCATGAAGAGAAGGGAATCTCGTCAGGAATAAAGACATTCTCACACTGCTGCCGGGTTTCTCTCCATTTATTTGGCTTGTATAACCTTGGTTCCATCACATTACTCATGCAAAATGTTATTGGTTATTGAAATAACTAAAAAAAACACAGGAGCTTGGACCGGTTTGTTAAGTTGCTCTGCTTGGTGAAGAGTTAATCTGCATCAGCACTAAGGGAAGGAAATGTGTGGGTTTTAAAAAAACAATCACCAGAGGCTTGCCTCCATTTCAGCTCTTCAGCATTGATTTTTACCGTACGAGCTGGACTCGACGAGACCCGACCTGAGCCTGACTAAGATGATAAGAAATTGAGTACAAACCCAACCTGAGTCAGACCAAGATTTACAGCCTACAGAATTATACAGAGTTTTCATTATACTGTTGGGTGTGTCACTGGGATTTAAAAAATGTAATATTTAAAAATTATTTAGCTTAGCTCAGCTTAGATGAAATTGTCCGGACCACCTCAGAAACTGACTTTTCTCCTGCAGTCATAGCTTTCACAAACGTTATAACACGTGCAACTTAATGCATAGGACAATGAGTTCCAGCAGAAGACCTAAATTGACACTTCATGTACTATTGCTTATGTCTGATTACAGGAGCAGCCAATCACACTAGGACCACCCTGTCTCTTTTGATTGATAGACAAAGTCATTCTGGTGAAAAGTTGCATTATGAAACAAATCGGCCATTGGGAAAACCCCCATTTTGAAATAATAGGCTGACTCTGAAAAAAGGGATGTTTTGGAATAAAAACTACTGAAAAACTGACTGAAAAAAATGCCTCTGTGTCGTTGGGTAAAAATAATGATCATGAAATAATATTTCACAATAGTAAGCACATTTATATAGCAGAGTGCAATATATTTCACAATGATGAGCTGTATATCAAAATGTGTTTAATTAATTTCACAAAATTTCACAATTTTATGTTGCTATTATGTATCATTCTCTTATTAATTCATATGGTTTTTATTTCATTATGTCGTATTTATTTATTTAAATTTGAACACTTTGGAGTTCCATAGAATTCCAGTTTTAATTTTATATTTGCACTAACAGACTTCATGTCTTTCTAGTGACACCATGTGGAGGACTGTGTCACATCAGGGCAAAAGAACAAAGTGAAAGCCAATGTTTCAAATCAGGTGATCAGTGCTGGTGAAGAAGTCCCTACTTTCCCATACAAACCATAATGTCTAGTACTGCTAGTACAAGTTCCACATTAATATAACTTTAGAAAAAACATGATTTTTTACGCCAGTACAAATTGGTACACACTGGATGCAGGGATGCTATACTGATGAATCAAACAGACTTTTACATTTACGGTATTCATCAGACGCCCTTATCCAGAGCGACTTACAATCAGTAAGTCACCCAGGAGCAATTTAGTGTTAAGTGTCTTGCTCCGGGACACAATGGTAATAAGTGGGGTTTGAACCCGGGTCTTCTGGTTCATAGGCGAGTGTGTTACCCACTAGACTACTACCACCCACATGAAACTTGTCTCTTGCAGAAGTTGCAGAAGACACTGATCTTTTGTTTATAATATTTTAATACCAGTATCAACCACCCTAAGATTTGCAGTACAGGTGAAGTACTCACAATTATGTACTAAACTATTAAAAATAACAACAGAAACTGCTGAACGAAGGACAGGCCTGGATCAATGCATGGCTGGGGTGCGAGAAGGTCATTGTTGTGCCCAGCAAAGTCACCAACCAGTACCCTGTCCTGGGGCCGTTGACTATTCACCCAATACTGGGAGAGAATGTATGAGATGGAAATCCTTAGATATCCCTCCCTGTCAGTCCAGCACTGGGCACAGCACTGATCACTGGGAATCAAACCCGCTTAACGCACATTCAACTCATCTGAATTCCACCTCACATATAAGGTAAGCCATCTCATTTCAGCTGCAGACCTGGTACTGTACAGCAGTCATTATTTAAGAATGTGTTGATGCAATATGTATATATACAATGTATGTTTTGACGAAATAACCTGTCCAAAAAGCATCATGATAATAATAATAATGTAAATGTGAGCAGGTTTCTAAATTATTTTTCACATTTTCTAAATCTTCATTAAAATCATTAAATTGAATGAAGTTGATTTTCTTCGTTTACAGTGATTATGTTTATGATGGTTATGATTTTCTTCAATTCTAATCCAGCTCAATAATATATGATAAATTAATATATGTGTACTCATGTACACTTAAAGGCTTTGTGCATTTTAAAGTTTAACATGCCCAGCCTTAGATATTATATTTTCCTCAGCTCATTGCCTTTTATTAGGTATTTATATATATTTTTTGTGCACAAAGTATAGTAAAAAGTATATTGTTGCATTACTCTGCTGATTTGCTCCCTCAGTGCTGAAATCACTCATTTGAATCATTCTTTCTATTACATAATATCCCTTTCATTCCATTCCACATTTTACTCTCTGATCAATGTTTTCCTCGAACATCACTACTGTATCTAACATTAGCATTGGAGTGTGTGTGCGCACGTGTGTGTGTGCGTGTGTGTGGTTGTATGTGCATTTGTGCTTCCCTGTATGAGTCACAGTGGCCTTTACAGCTGATCAATATTTCTGTCAATCACGACTGCTGCTCTCCTGTGCACTGGCCGTGAAGGACACTGATCTGACAGTGCTAATTAAGTAAACCGGATGTTAACACACAGGAAAGCCTTGAACAGAGTGCTCTCACTGGAAATGTTGGTGTCATACACATTGCTTGTATTGACTGGATGTATATAGGAAAGATAATTAGATAATTATGCAGTAGATAATCTAAAATCACTGGGTCAATGCAGCAACATTATCTATAACATAATCTATGGACTGAAACAACACTGTCAGGACAACACAGACAGAGATGGACAAAAGAATGTATTCACATATTTTTTATTTAAAAAAAAATGTTTAAAAATATCAAAATACACCTAATACATTATAGCTATGAGATTAATTGAACAATTTGACTGGGACCTATTCTTAAAGTGCTTTTCTGAATGAATGAACAATGAAAAGAAGTACACATAGCTGCAGCTACAAATGATATCTGTCTGCGGTCAGAAGCACAAGACAAAAGATTTAGTGGCAGCCAAAATTATCTGCATTCCTTCCCAACCTGTAATATTTGACAATTCAAAAACAGTTCTTTGTCAAATATTCTCCGAGGGTATCTTGGATTCCAAATTTCCAACACTGTTACAGATTCATTTAGTGTTAAGTACAATACTGAGGGAATCCTAAAACATATAATTTTAAACATAAGATGATGACTACCAGTGAATAAGATGGCTTCCAGTCGATTTAAATTTAATCAATATGACATTAAAGTTGCACTTTAGTCTCATATCTTCTTCTTCTTCTTTCATCTTCAACAGTTACAGGGTCACCAGTTAACTGGGTTAAATTAAGACATTGTTTGAAAACTTATTTCCATCTTAGATGGGTCATGAGATCAGATCCTGTAGCATCAGGGTAAAACTGTAGTTTTCCAGATTAAAGGTTTGCTAAAGTGTGTCCCAGCACTTTTTTAGTCCTGTCTGGCATCAGAGGATTGGAGCAGCGTGTATAGTTCTGGCACTACTCTCTTAATTTCATTTCATATCTCCATTGGGTTTTTCTCTTCAGAGCATTGCACTGCCATTGATTTCCTGAGGTTCACATGCATTCGGAGAGGTTCACACAACATTTGTAATTGATCCGTGGGGGCAGCAGTGGCCTAGCGGCTAAAGAAGTCGACTCGCAACCACAAGGTTGTGGGTTCAAATCCCGAATCATCGTGTGCTGTTGGGATACCTTTCAGCATAGTACTGCCCCCACACTGCTCCTCCAGCACAATCAACACAAAGGTCCTGAGAGCAACCCACCATAGTGCATAAGTCTGAAGAGTATTATTTGTGCATGCATTTCTGAATCTAAGTTTTTATGATTCTACCTACTACTCTGTTTTCCCTATTATCAGAATGGATCATGCCTGGCAGGGAGGCAGAAGGAGTACTCACCGTAACTATGAGGATGATGATGGTGAGTGGATGTTGCTGGAGGGAGACTATTGTGGTAGGAATAGGGTCTTTGTCAGCATTGGGTTCAGAACTTGTGAGCAGAACTCATTTTCTATTGGTGAGTTTACATATAAGAACATAAAAAAAACTATTAAGTGCACATAGTCTGGCATCTGGGAAAAGTGCAATTCAATATAAATTTTTATGATTAGTATTGTAATTATTGCTAAAGAGTATTTGGGTTTGGATCAGATACCCTTAAAACTATAGCTTTTTCCAGAAAAAAAAACTGTGTCTGAGATTGATTCCCCAAATGGGTTATTGGGCTTTTCACCAAATCAGGCGCTTCATTAGCAGTCCCGTTGCCAGAAGCTAAAAGCAAGCCTGGGTGTCAGGAAAACAAGTAATACATGTTGCGATTTCTACAGATAGTTTTGCCTGGATGCAGTGCGGTTATCGTACTTTAGTTCCGTGCATGAGTCAGTGTCGTAGCAGTGGCTACCCTGGAATAGTTACAGACTGAGCAGTTTCACGCAATTTTGAGTAGAAATAGGTCAATAGGCATATAGGACATAATACATTCTGAGTAACCTAACAAGCACTAGTGGAGCACAATAAACAATGGCAAGATTTGCTTTAAAAATTTAGATTATTGTCAACTTTTATCCGCAGGCCATAGGGACATATTTAGAAAACCATGGCTTGTGCTACAGATTACTTAGATTATGTAGAGATTATTACATACGAGCACTTCCCTCCTCATACATTCTACGTTGTTTTTTTCCCCCTCAAGTTGATTTCTATTTCATTTGCCTGATCATGTTCCTTTCAGAGCACCAGTCAATCTATATTGGAATGCCAGTGCCACATGGCTACAGGCGGAAGCGCCGACGCCACCGGCACGCATCAAGGCACACCAGGGAAGAGGGGCGTGAACGGAGACACACTCACCATGACAGAGATGAGAGCTATGATCCAGATGAAGGGTCAGAGGATCCCACCGACCACCAGTCTCAGCTTTCTCAGTCCGAAATCAACTTCAACAGTGTGTTTCTTCAACCCCTTATTTTTCATTAACCTTTGCCTAGACTAAAATGCTGAGAATATTGCCTTTATTATCGAGAAATCTAGTCATTGCATGGCACTGGAGGATTGCGTGAGTTTTGATTAAGGCTTCACACTAAGCTTTGTTCCCACCATGCGTGGGCATGCTCAAGCCTCTAAGCAGATTAGACCTGAGGGACTCCAAACTCAGGTTCACTAACTGTCGAGCTTTGCAAGTAGGATGTAGCAAAACAAAGCCGGCAATGATACTACTGTGTGCTTTCACCCACGTGCAAAGCTCCATATATTCCATACATTCTGTGTCAAATGATGCAGAAGTCAATGGAAGAATTATCAGAACTGGTGCGCGGGTGGTCTCTAATAATTCTGCAGTCCTAATCAAGTGTAGTAATTACAGTGTTGACAATTACACTGGACATGTATAATAATAATAATAATATCAATAATAATAAAAAAATTTAAGAAATTGTTGGAACAGGCATAAAGTGTAATACCCGAAGTCTTAAAAGCTCAGGAATGTTGAGCTGTGGAAAGTCTGTTAAAGCAGCTACAGGGTTAATGGAATGCTTATAATTTTAAAAATCCTTGCACGTCATAAGTTTAAATATTTTGTGTATCTAGGTAAAACCACAAGCCAAATTCACACCCTAGAATTTCCACTGGCCTTTGACTACTAGTAAAAAAAAAAAAAACAAGATTTGGAAAGAGGCATGGGAGGCTGGCATTCTTTTGGAGGTGGAGAGTGGTGCTTGTTGGCCCCCTCATGCATGGCATAATGTTCCCTGGTGTGGATTTTTGTTTAGCCGAGAATTAGCTTGACAACTCACATGGGAGCAGAGCTGTTGGATAACAGTTTGACTTCTAACACCTCATGAAGAAGCGCGTTAGTACAGGGTTAGTTGGTCGCCTTCTTCATGGCTGTACAGATGGTTAACAATACAGGCATTATACGGAGGGGCTCTGATCGTGACTGAGTGGACAAGTCAGTGAGAGGGGACTAAACAAAGAAAAGAGAAGAGAAGCGAAAGCAAGAGTTTGGTGGGTTCCGGCGTGTTCATTTTTCACCTTTCACCTATAATTGGGTTTCTAAATGGATCAAGGAACTTCTCGGTTACCTGGAACTCCAGGGACTGTTCAGGACTCGATTTCATCCTTGTCTTCTGGCATTGGGTCGCTGTGCACTGTCAGCTTCACAGGTAGCTTGATTCTACTGACCTTTCTTTGCTGAACCTGTGATTTAGATCTGTTGAAGAAGTACTTTATCCCTATATCCCTTTGGTTTGTTGAGAGTCTCAGTCTATTAATTATTTAAAGTTTATGATATATCTGATGTTAGTTTAGGTAAAATAGCTGTTGACTTACATTACATAGCCATGTTTCATAAATATTTTACATCATGAAACTAAGCATGCGCAAACCTTCAGTAAAAACTGCTGTTTAAAATAAATATGTTTAATCACAAATTGTGGATTGTACTCGGGGATCAGTGGGAATTACATGGCGTCAACAACCAGCAGAAAACAGTTAATCAGCTGACCTCTGGGGGAAGGTTAGATCGAACCGAACCATACAACCAGAATTATGCCAAACCCCATACTGCTCATTGTTTTATTTGTTTTTTACTTTTCATTAGATGAATTATAGATTTGCAGACAATTCATAATCATTCTTTGACAAATACTCATTACAGTTTATTGTCATAAAATGTTGTCATAAAGAGTTAAGTAAGGACTGGGTGAGTCCCTGTCCTGAGTACCAGTTTGGGCTCCTGCCATCATGATCCTACATTGGGTTCAGCAGTTAAGGATAGTGAGTGAGGTAGTGTGTGGGTAAATTTTATACGTCAGGCATCTCAGTACGCTCTGGCCCTTATAAGACGCTGTGTTCATAAGTCATGAAGTTCAAGGGTCATTTGGCTTGAAACATACTTCTGCATGCATGTGGCAGACATGCATGGCTGTGCGTGACCTTTGAGTCTGTATAAATTAAGTGTGATCAAAGGTCCTTTATCTGTGGTCCACAGTTATCTGTGCGTTAGAGCTTGGTCCATTCAAATGGGCTTTGATCTGTCCACCCAAATGAAGCAGACTTTATTGGATGCATAACTATTACTGTGTGTTATGCAATGATTATGGTAGTAATCATGATTATAATTCTGATCGACCAGTATCGTAACTGGTGGATATTTTATATAGATGTGTATAAAACAAAATTGTTTTTCTCAGTGTCTCCAGCAGCAGAGAGGCTGCGCTACATCCTTGGAGAGGACGATGACAACCCTACACCCACCTTGTTCACTGAAATGGACACACTGCAGCATGAGGGTGGTGAGCTGGAGTGGAAAGAGTCTGCCAGGTTATCAAAACATAAACTCAATACTGCCTTCCCTCACCTTTTTGTGTAGTCCGCCCCAAGTTACAGAGCCTGGAAGAACTTTCCAGGGTGATTAGGTATTAGATACAGTATATAGTATCCATTTGTGTATAATACTCCTAGGACCCACGTAGTTACTGCATTAAAAAATTATGAATAGGAAATAGTGTGGGCCGCATGGTTAGTAACGTGGCCTCACACCTCCAGGGTTTTGAGTTTGAATCCTGGCTCGTACCTTGTTTGTGTGGAGTTTGCATGCTCTCCCCGTATTTGTGAGGGTTTCCTCCAGGTTCTCCGGTTTCCTTCTGCAAGTCTAGATGACAAGCTTAAATACACAATGTATTCTTGTCCTTTTGCCTTTCAGATGGGTGAAGTTTGAGGAGAAGGTTGAGGAAGGCGGCGAGAGGTGGAGTAAGCCCCATGTGTCCACGCTGTCCTTACACAGCCTGTTTGAACTGCGCACCTGCCTGCAGACTGGGAGCATCCTGTTGGATCTAGAGGGCTACTCCCTGCCTCAGATAGTGGGTGAGTCGGTCAAATGTCTGCTTGTTTAACCCTTAGCACCTCCAAAAGCCTTTTCCATGTATTTACTGAATTATAAAGAGAAGCAGCCTATGGTGCTGGTATATGAAGGCTCAAATCCCTGTTTACAGTAAAAGGTCTAATCCAGAGGTACCCAACCCTGATCCTGAAAGGCTACAGACCTTCATTGCTTAGATCTTTCTATTTTCCACCACAGCTGATTCAGCTCAAGTTAAATGAGGGTGAACTCACAAAAGTGCAGGAGAAGAGCTTTCCAGGACCAGGGTTCAATACCCAGTTCATCTAGATGTGATTTTAAATCTGTCTCTGCCCTCAGATGACATTGTGGAGAGGCAGATTCATGATGGCCTGATAGGCCCAGAGCTGAGGGAGAAGCTCAGTTTTGTCCTGCTTAGGAAGCACCGGCACCAGACCAAAAAACCCATCCACCGCTCTCTAGCAGACATTGGCAAGTCCACATCATCCAGTGAGTGTCCCTCTTCAGTGTTACCCTCTGTTAATGGCTTGAAATCCATTCTTGGTTTCTGTGAGGCAATGAAGCAACGATTAACCCAGTAATAACATCTTATTATAATTTTCTCACTTATTTCTTGCATTTCCTTATTCTTATTAATCCATTCTGCTTCTCACAATGAATACGAACACATGAACCATCTTTGTGCTTTCTTCCACTTTGCTTCCTGTTTATGTGCCGCTTTTCTCATTTTCCTCCTGCTCGGGTATGTCAGACCGCAGTCCGAGCCGCAGCCCCAGCGCTTCGGCCGGATTCCACCGCTCCACTGAGGATCTGCGCACACGGCAGTCAAATTATGGCCGCCTGCGTGAGTCTAGCCTTCCGTCTGTCAGAGCTGCCCTGTCTTTCATCCTTTTCACTGTTCTTAGTTAAAATGTCTCTGTTTTTAATAGTCAATGCTGATTACTTTTGAATCAGGTTCATCTTTCTTTTGGGTGAATTTCAGCGCAAATTTGCTTCTCTGACATTAGTCAAACTTTTAATCAGGGATAGCTCCACCTTATTATTATAGACCTTATGCTCCTGGAAAAATGTAAAAGAATTTAGTCTAGATGTCCTGCTGATGTGAAACAGAAAGCATCAAAGGTACTTTTTTATCTTAATCATGACCTTAATGCTTTGGTTTTCTAGTTTTTGGTAGTGAATGCAAACAAAGAAAACCAATGCTTTAACCAATAAGCAGGCAATTCACATGAAATTACAGGATGAACATAATCTGAGATTGTCAGTATTTCCAGGTAAATAGAGCACTGTTTAAATACCGTCCTGTAGAGTGTTTTTGCAATTGCCATTGGCTGGATGCTAAAATCAAATATTTTGCAATGTTTTTCAGATCACACTCAAAGCCGCAGCATGAATGATATTTCAGACACACCAAGCACAGACCAAGTAAGATGATGTCTGTTCCTGATGTGAATTTGCTACACTAAAATCAAGGGCATATATGAGAAAATATTCTGTAAATGCAGATTTAAACGTAGTTAATAGAAATAAAGTTTTAAACTTCTGTTATTTCCTACCCTGTCAAAAACTAGTGCATAAAAGAAAGTTTATGTGAAATATTGTGGAGTCACACGGCTTTTCTTTAAACATCTGCCAAGGTATTTTGAGCAGATTTTGAGCTTTGAGGCATTGTGTTACAGACTGAAAATCAGTGGGTGGGTTTTTGGTTCCAGGGTGGCTGAGGAGTCACTGGGCCGGTGCTCCCAACCACTGTGTGCTTCTGTTCCTTTCACTTCAAAGCTGTGAAACCCTTTCTCCCAGCCCCTGATATGAGTCTATTTTAATGAGTTTCTTCCCTTAGCAAGACCCCCCAGACCTCCATTCACATTGCCTGTGACAAGCAGAGCATTAATTCAATCAACTTTAGACTGAAATGTCATAACGTTACATGCATGAAGATATACAACAATGTGTATGTCTTCGAATGCTACAAAAACAGATTCAAAGCAAGTGCAGTCAAATGAGAATCCAAAAACAGAAACCATGACATCCAAAGCGCAAATGGATGGTGAAAATTGACTTTTTTTTATAATACTTCTTGGGGAAATTTGTACTTTTCTTGACTAACACTGTAATGGAATTATTCTATTGATTTTGCAACCAAAAGCCATTTGGTCAGAGTGACATTTTTCCAGAAAAAATACCCTGTTTGAATTGAGCCCCCAGAAATTCCTGAGAATTAGGTAATTCAGGGTGAGAACAAGGGAAAAATGTTATTTATTCATGGCAGAAAGTTAAGTGACTCTGAAAGCAGTATTAAAAGATTAAGAGGCCATTTCTCCTTGGGAACTGACATTCCATATCCATGTGCAATCCACAACCATTCCATATCCTCCTGGACTTGCGCAGTGTGCATGTGTGTGAGTGTCTTATTGTTCAGCTGCCATGTAAACAGCTAAATCAGTTGCTGTGATGGTGTGAAGGACGTGTAGTACTGTGTGCGTTTATTCACTCAGTAAATACTCTAGCACTTTGAATCTGAACACCTTTTGCGTGAGACTCATTGTTCTCACTCCCTACTGTTCCCTACGTTTACCATGCAGCTGAAGAACAAGTTCATGAAGAAGATCCCTCGGGATGCAGAGGCATCCAATGTTCTGATAGGAGAGGTGGATTTCCTGGATAAACCATTTGTGGCATTTGTCCGTCTGGCTCAGGCCACAACTCTCGGTGGTCTCACTGAAGTTCCTGTCCCAACCAGGTAAGTTCCAGCGTAATGATACAGGATGTATGTTTTACATAAAAAGGTGTGTATTTGGGGATTTCTTTATTTAGCACATCCCTGACCTACTTAGTTCTTTGGAATTCTCTTGCAAGGTTCCTTTTTGTGCTTCTTGGTCCCCATGGTAAAGCAAAGTCCTATAATGAGATTGGTCGAGCCATTGCTACTCTCATGGTTGATGACGTAAGTAACTAAGAATAAGCTCATAAACATACATGTTATGAGTTTTCTCTCATACTTTTCCCACCAACTTGCAGCTCTTTAGTGATGTGGCTTATAAGGCCAGGGATCGTGAAGATCTGATAGCAGGGATTGATGAATTTCTGGATGAAGTCATAGTGCTTCCACCAGGCGAGTGGGACCCCAAGATCCGCATTGAGCCTCCAAAGAAAGTACCCTCAGCAGATATGAGGTAACGTGTACTGTAATTGCATTTTCTGATCCCTTGTCCTACAAACTCAACATGAGCAAACCAGCATTGAAGCATCTTGGGTCTTTGATTATGCAGGAGGTCGGTGTTCTCTTTAAACGAACTGGGCCAAATGAATGGGACGGCTGGAGGTGGTGGGCCAGTAACTGAGGATGAGGAGATGCCTACACCTCATGAGCTGGGAGAGGAACTGTCCTTCACTGGGAGGTACAGTTAAAACCATGTCAAAAAAACAAAAAGAAATCATGAACATGGGCGGTTCTGGGTTAGAGGCACCACCAGCAAAGTCAACCACACCAAACAAGCAATTCAACTGAGGCACACTTAGCTCGGCCTAGACTGCATCCTCACTGGAATTGGTGAGGTGGTTATCACATTGTTCATGGTGTCCAAAAATTGCCTATACTAAATATTACTGAATAAACAACAAAAAAAGAAATATTTCTTGCATTTGGAACTTATTAAACCTTATTAAAGGTCCCTATTATGAAAATGTCCCTTTGTGAGATTATTTCACAATAATACTAGTTCCCCTGGCCTCTCTATGGTTAAAGAGTGTTTAGGTTCTGCTTCACCGTTCAGAGAGCGACAATCGGATCTGGAATGCCTCCCCTTGTGTCATCATAAGGGGAAAGGTTACTTTCCCTTTGTCATGCTTTGTATGTCCAAAGATTTTCCCACCCCTCTCCTAAAAAAGTAACTCCACCAAACATCTTGGCTTCCAAACATGCAAAGCATTGGAGTTGCTCGGTGATTGGATGTAAAAATTGACTGTCACACAAGACTCTGAAGAACAAGTGAGTTCATTAAAAAAAAAAATTCTGGAAAAACACTGACATGACTTCCTGTTTGGGCCGAACATTGTGGTTGGTGAATGCTGTTGATGACATAATTTTCATGAATTCCTGCTCACCTCCTCGTCCTTCCTCTCTCCTTTTCATTATAATTTAAAGCTTCACACACCGAAAAGTGGCTGTAATTCTGCACCAAGGCTAACTTCAGATTCAGTATTAGGGGACCACTAAGACCTAAATAAAAGCATGTTTTAAGACCTAAATAAAAGCATGTTTTAAAACCTATATAAAAGCATGTTTTATTGTGTCATCCCATTATTTTAACCTTATATAATAATATTATATAATAGCTTTTGCAAGCAACATAATATGCTGCATTAATCTATGGGCGGCAGATTCTGTGGGGGTTTGTATCTGGACATCAAGCGAAAGCTGCCATGGTTACCCAGCGACATCTATGAAGGGTTTCACATCCAGTCAATCTCAGCTGTGCTCTTCATCTACCTGGGATGCATCACGAATGCCATCACTTTCGGTGGGCTGCTGGGAGATGCTACTGACAACTACCAGGTATCGATTTTCCCCAAACACGCACACAAAAAATGGTTCTGTGTCTCTGTCACAGTAACAATGGGATCTGTTGACTTCCTGATTTTCCCCTCTCTGCCACAGTTGAAAAGGATAACATTGATCCTCTCTTCTAGGGTGTGATGGAGAGCTTTCTCGGCACAGCCTTAGCAGGGACAGTCTTCTGCCTATTTGGTGGGCAACCCCTCATCATACTCAGCTCCACAGGACCCATTCTTATCTTTGAGAAACTGCTCTACGATTTCAGCAAGTGAGTTGAAAGACACAGCTATAGTTTTTACAATGTGAAGGGTTCACATTGCATATATTACAATAATTTGATTACATTTACAAATGGCTCATCAAAAGATATATGTTTTTAACAGGAACATAATTGGACTGAATTATGTTTTCCAGTAAATTGTGTTTTTTTTGTTGTTGTTATTGAAGCATAACGGAACTTTCAAGCTGTAACCCATGACTTCCTGCTCAACTCAAGTAAATCTATGAGGTGACAGAGAGGCCAAATTCCAACATGGGAAAGATAAGAGAACACAATCCAAATGAGGGAAAAGTGTGTTGACATTCACAAGTCAGGGAATATTTATTAAAAAAAAACACCTACTTCGCATGCTTCATTAAACTGAAAATGTCAATTTGAAAAGTAATTTTGCCCTACATACAGTAAATCCCATAGCTGCCTTTTAACAAATTACCAGAAAAAGCAATATCTCAAAAAACAACAACCCCAACATGTCACCTTTGTGCCAAGTGATTATTTAGAACATAGCAAAGAAAAAAAACAGAAATAGGAAACAAATATAACTGTTTGTTTACTGTGGCTATAATAACTTGAAACACACTGTTAAAAAAAAATAAAGGGAGCACACAACATAATGTAACTCCAAGTCAATCACACAAGTCAATCACAGTGAAATCAAACTGTCCACTTAGGAAGCAACACTGATTGACAATCAATTTCACTTGCTGTTGTGCAAATGGAATAGACAACTAGTGGAAATTACAGGCAATTAGCAAGAACTCCCCAATAAAGGCGCAGTTCTGTAGGTGGTAGTAACACACTCGCCTATGAACCAGAAGACCCGGGTTCGAATCCCACTTACTACCATTGTGTCCCTGAGCAAGACACTTAACCCTAAGTTGCTCCAGGGGGGGACTGTCCCTGTAACTACTGATTGTAAGTCGCTCTGGATAAGGGCGACTGATAAATGCTGTAAATGTAAATGTAAATGTAGGTGGTGACCACAGACCACTTCTCAGCTCCTATGGCTGTCTGATGTTTTGGTCAATTCTGAATGCTGGAGGAGCTTTCAGTCTAGTGGTCTACAAACCACACAAGAAGCTCAGGTAATGCAGCTCATCCAGGGTGGCACATCGATGCCAGCTGTGGCAAGAAGGTTTGCTGTGTCTGTCAGCATAATGTCCAGAGCATGGAGGGGCAACTAGGAGACAGGCCAGTACATCACGAGATGTGGAGGAGGCCATAGGAAAGCATCAACCCAGCAGCAGGACATCTACCTCCACCTTTGAGCAAGGAGGGACAGAAGGAGCACTGACAGAGCCCTGCAAAATGACTTCCAGCAGGACACAAATGGGCATGTGTCTGCTGAAACGGTTAGAAACAGACTCCATGAGGGCGGTATGAGGGCTTGACTTCCATAGGTGGTGTGGATGCTTTAGTCCAGGTCTGGGAGGAGATCCCTCAGGAGACCATACACAACCTCAACAGGAGCATGTCCAGGCATTGTAAGGAGGTCAAACAGGCACGTGGAGGCCACACACTCTACTGAGTTTCATTTTGACTTGTTTTAAGGAAATTACATTAATGTTGGATCAGCCTGTAGTGTGTTTTTCCCACTTTTAATTTTGAGTGTGATCCAGACCACTATGGGTTGATAAACTTGATTTTCATTGATAATTTCTGGGGGGTTTTGTTGTCAGCATATCAATGCTGGCAGTGCTTTCACTCTAGCGGTAGTCTAAAGAACAAAGTATTTAATAAGAATATTTCATTAATTCAGATCTAGGATGTCTTATGTTTGTGTCCCCTTTATTTTTTGAGCAGTATATAATGGGGCAGGGCCAGAGTGGGACTCACTTTCAGCCCTGTGGTATCATTCCTAAGATCAGCCAGCTTTAGATCACAATCCATTATTATTAATATCATGTAATTATAACTTTGAGTGTACAATAGCACACTTGTAATACAAAAGCCTTGTAAATCCACTCTGCTGCTCTGCTCAGATGGTGCTTGGTGCTGCTGGATTTTGCTTCTGACTGACAAAGTTCTGTGGCATGGTATCATACTGTTATTTAAATACATAACATTATGTTATATGCCACAATGCCACACAATTCATTGACTTGAATGGTGGTTTGCAGGCAAAGTTCAACATAGTGACTGAAATCCTCATTTGGCATTACAAGCTTGTTTTAGTAAAGAAGTTCTCTGGTCCATCCATGCTCTTTTTACTTTCCATCTTTCAAACACCACTGACCAAAGGTACTGATATTTTATTTGCAAAAAAAAAACAAGAGCTTTCAGTGGAGGTGGAGGAGGCTCATATATGTTTTGCCTGAAAGGCTGTGAAAACCTTGTTTTATATAAGGTATGTTGAATCATGTGCCCTTACTCAACATCTGGCTGCCTCTGCTTAGTGGATCACACTAAGGAAATATTGTATTTTTTCTTTTTTATATCATGTCCTGTAAACTATTATAACTTCTCATTTATTCAATGTAAATTATATAATTTTTTTAAAATGTAACTTAATTTTTCATTTGTATTGCAGTTTTACTGTAAAAAAAAAGTTGGGAAGGCCTCCGGCTGCAAAGCATTTTTAAATACTCCACTTAACTTAGTAAAGGAAGTCTTTGCAACTAAATGGGTGTGAAGTTGAGAGAACTTCAAAAGGTTTTGCAGCCGTTTGCCTCAAATTTTTAGGATTTCCCTTTTTATGTTTTATAGTGTATACTTTGTGGCATTTTAATATACCTTTAATTGGCGTTATTTTGTTCACCATTTAAGATGAACCAAAATGCACAATTGTATTACTTAATTTTATAAATGTACAATTTATTAACTATGTGAAAGGAACATCTACTTCTACTTTTTTCAAGGAATAATAGCATCGACTACATGGAGCTTCGTCTATGGATTGGCTTGCATTCCTGTCTCCAGTGTTTAATCCTGGTGGCTTCAGATGCCAGCTACATCATCAAGTACATTACACGATTCACCGAAGAGGGCTTTTCCAGCCTCATCTCCTTCATATTCATCTCTGACGCCATCAAGAAGATGGTTGGGTCTTTCAAGTACTATCCAATTAACCGAGACTTCAATCCAGACTACGTAACAGCCTACAAGTGCGAGTGCATAGCTCCTGACCAGGGTGAGTGTGTAAGCCCTTACAGAGAAATTGTCAAAGTAGTAAAAAAAATAATTATGTGTGAATTGACTATGTTAATATTTGCTAATGACTACAAGAAGTGATTTGTGTCGTGTTTGTTTCTGCTGCACATTTTTGTATTGGATATTGTATGTCCTGAGTGAGTATTAGTTATCATTCTGCCTCCATTGTGATTTAAATAATGAACATTTTTAAATCTGAAAATTGTAATTTTCAGACATGAGAGGTTTGACTGTGTGTTTCCTGTTCTTCCAGTGGTCCAAAATGATTCAGTTCCTCTGGGTCCAGACAACATGACTGAGTTGGTAAGTGGTTTGTGGGTAAATCTTGTTTGTCCTGTTCTGAAATCTATTACAGATTCAGAATCAGTACATGGTCTACTGTGTAAACCGTGTATGTCTGGCAGATTTTACTGTCTCTTTCTCTGTATGTCCCCCTGTACTGTACAACCAGTACAATGTTACAGGTCTGGATTGGAGCCAACTGAGTAAGAAGGAGTGTATTAAGTATGGGGGAACTCTGTTGGGGAATTCCTGCAAATATGTCCCAGACCTGGCCCTCATGTCCTTCATCCTCTTCTTCGGGACATACTCTATGACCGTGTCCCTCAAAAAGTTCAAGACCAGCCGTTACTTCCCCACCAAGGTTTGACTATAGGCACTAACTGTGTTCTTTCTATAGTAGCAGTAGTAGGTGAAGACTTGCATGTGTTATGTGACGTATGCATATAAATCCCTCCCTTTGTCTCCCGTTTGTGGTCCTTTAGTGCCGTACCTTGATAGGAGATTTTGCCATAATTATCTCCATCCTGGTGTTTTGTGGACTGGACTGCCTTCTGTCCCTGGAGACCCCCAAACTGCATGTACCCACAGAGATCAAGGTTCATCCCTCCTCTAATTTCAAACAAAACATTGTTCTGAGGCTTACTCTTATTATGATAAGTGAAACAAAAATTATTAAATCTGGCAAGGCAGAAGTAATTCCACCACTGATTGTTGTGAGTCCTGGGAAATCCTTGGTTTCTTGCTTATTCACACGGTTTTTGCATGATCTGTAGTCTTGTCGGGCATAATCCACCATCCTTTGCATTCAAGCATATATTCATTCAATACTGTAATTGTCTGCAATTTTCTGACTTATCATCAAGTGAACTAAAATGAAATCTTTAGATGATGTCTCACTGTCCTATCACCACTTCTTCTCTCATTTGTTCTTATTCATGTGTAGCTTCGGAAACTCATTAGTGATTTTGCCATCTTCATGTCAATCATGGCCTTTGTGGGCCTTGATATGTTCATGGGCCTTCAAACTCCTAAGTTAATCGTTCCAACAGAGTTTAAGGTATGTGATCACTCAGCTCAGCAACTCTGAGCATCACTGCTTGATTTTGCATGTTTGGGTAAGCCTGGATTAGCCTTTACTATACCATACTATATACTTTTTAATTTGGTTACATACAAAACAATGGCAAAACACCAACAAAGTCCTATAATATTAAGGTCTGTATTGTTCTATATGGTATCTATATCTATACTCATTAATGTATAATTATTAATGAATGTTCCAACATTTAATTAAAAATGAATTAGATAGCTCAGTTTAATTGTTTATATGTATTATTCTAATTAATGAATGAAATTACGTATTTAATAACAATATTTCATTATTTGACCAGTTAAAGTTATGGCTGACCTTATGCTCATCATATTTCTTCCCTGAGTAGTATGTTTGATGGTCAGACCAGTTCACTTTCTTCTTACAGCCAACCAGGCCAGACCGTGGCTGGATTGTCATGCCTTTTGGGAAGAACCCCTGGTGGATGTATTTGGCTAGCTTTGTTCCCGCCCTGCTGGTCACGATCCTTATCTTTATGGACCAACAGATCAGTGCAGTTATTGTCAACCGGAAAGAGAATAAGCTTAAGGTAAGGAAAGTGAGACTGCCCTTATTTCTCTTAAAGTTTATTTCTTCCACCTTTTGAAGATGATTTTCATGCCCTCTCTGTAACAGAAAAGCTGTGGCTACCACTTAGACTTGTTCTGGGTAGGGATTCTCATGGCCGTCTGCTCCTTTATGGGTCTGCCCTGGTATGTGGCGGCCACTGTCATCTCAATCGCCCACATAGACTCCCTGAAGATGGAGAGTGAGTCCAGCGCTCCAGGAGAGCAGCCACAGTTCCTGGGAGTTCGGTAAGAGGACATGAATGGTGCAAGTGGACATGAATAATACATTTAAATGTAATTATGTGATTATCATTGTGATTATGACTCTTTTCATAACATATACAGTGAGGTGTTTATGTGTATAGGTGAACAATGCTGTTTGTTTAATAGTTTTGTCTGTATTTAATATCCAGGGAACAGAGGGTGACAGGTACTTTGGTGTTTATACTAACTGGGGTCTCCATCTTCCTTGCACCAATACTTCAGGTCAGTCACTGAACAACATGAAAAGGCAATGGAAGCAGCATTGGTCAAGAGATCAAAATATTTTGTTGCCAGTCCAATCCTGTGGTTAGACTGTTTGTCTTTATATTTCCTCAGTACATCCCCATGCCTGTACTGTATGGGGTGTTCCTGTATATGGGTGTTGCGTCTCTCAGTGGTATTCAGGTATAGTGTCCAGTCAGACATACAGACACTCACAAACAGAAAATCATCACTGTGGAGCATGGTGTGTGTTTAAGTACTTTACACTTTCACTGTCTGTAACACACACTGATAAACACACATGCAAGTTTGTTTTCCGTAAGGACCATGGTAATAATAATGTGATTTAATGTGTAACAAGAATCATGTATACCTATTCCTAACCCTACTACTAAAGCAAAACCAGCAACCTAACACACATATTCTAATTGAATTCTTTTTTTTTTTTTTTCCTAATTTGTATTTGTCCTCTAACGCTTATTGTAGTACATGTAAAATCTTCTCAGTTTCATTGACATTCTCTGAGCTGTCTTTGCAAGGACATTTGATACTAAATAAGATAAAGGGGAGAAAGTTCACTCTAAGTGTAAAGTTTTGGTTTGGATGATTTCCACCTAAAAGGCCATTTCTTTCTCACTGTTCAGTTCTGGGAGCGAATTAAGCTCTATCTCATGCCTGCCAAGCACCAGCCGGACTTCAGCTTCCTGCGTCATGTTCCCCTGCGTCGGGTCCACCTCTTCACCCTGGTCCAGATCATCTGCCTGGCTGTGCTCTGGATCCTCAAGTCCACAGTGGCAGCCATTATATTTCCTGTAATGGTAAGCTCTCTGACTTCTCACTTTTCTTGTGTACTTTTTCACATAATTTCTTCCTCAGGTTTTATTTATTCTGCATGGGTAGATGGGCAGCTGCCAAAACATCTCCCTTGGAATGCCTTTTGATTGTTTTGTTTTTGAGGCTGGGTCTGTGCAGGGATCATTATAAAGTTGTGACTTAGCTGCAAATGATGCTCTCTTGTCAGATCCTGGGCCTCATGGTTGTACGAAAGTTGCTGGACTTCATATTCTCACAACATGACTTGGCCTGGCTTGATGATATCCTGCCTGAAAAGGACAAAAAGAAGAAAGAAGATGAAAAGAAGAAAAAGGACAAGAAGAAAACCAAGGGAGAAGAGCACAACAGTGACGAAGAGGTATGAGGGGCACAGAACAGCACAGGACACCCTCCCCAAATTACCTACCAACTGATGCTTTAGTGTCTTGTTTTCTGTCTCCTGGTGTAGAACCCATGCTTTTGTATAAATTTGTGGCTCAAGCTGGTCAAATGCCAGTCAGAGACATGTATAAATATGCTGTGGTTAGTCTTTACTCTGTGATTAATTAATGTGTTTCTCCTTCTGTCCCACAGTGTTGCTGAAAAGGCACTGTATAACAGTTACTACAGTCTTTATGTGTCACCCCCAACCTCCTGTCCCCTCCATTCCCACATAACGATCTAATGATGCTTGGTTAAGGTCCAGACATCGCTTAATATTACTTACCCAATCCCCGCCCCTGTGATGCTTGGTGCAACAGTTTACTAAAATAGCTACCCCACCCAAGCTGCTCTTCGGTGTACTGTGTATCTACTATGTGTGAGTGTGTGAATAGTTGTGAGAAAGTGTGTGACAATATCTGTGTGGCATTGTGTGAAATATTTCTTCTGGTGTTTGTTCCTGCATGATGACTGTCCGTCTCCAAGTCAACATGCCCCAAAGAGACATTTTCCTCTGTGAAGATTCTTATGGAATCTGTTGACCTTGCCCCCTCCCTTGACCTTCCTCACCCTGACCCCTCAGGCTCTAACTGTGAGTAAACAAGACCAATTTCTTCCTCATCCCTGGTCATGCAAAAACAGCTGCATATCAGACATGCATGGCTTTGCATCACCAAACATTAATTATCTGACTATGGTAGAGGGACCACCAGTTTAGGCTGTCATCAATATATAGATCTCTCATTTGTAATGGCAATCATAATGAAATAAATTAGATATGGCCAGTAGCCATATATGTCCATTCAGTTAAATGTATTGTGATTATTGTGCAAAATATCAGTATAGAGCACATCCTCATGTCAAAAAATAAGAACCAACCATAAGTCTCATTAAATATGTTTAGTTCGCCATACCATGGATGTTTAAAAAATGTAATGCCATTACAGTAAATCATGTAATACCAAATGACTGTCTCATTCTTTGTGTGTGTATGTGTGTGTGTGTGTGTGTGTTTGACCTGTATGTGCAGAAGTATCACCCCTACTCTGTCTGCTCCCCTGATGACTCAGACCTGGACCGCAGGTACTGTGTCCTCAAACTGCATGTGCCATACAATGATCTGCTGCGCCCACCCAATGCCCACCTCAACAGAGCAAAAACTGACACAGACCAGCACAGCACATGCTGTACACAGACAGAAAAATGAGAGAATGCTCATGAACTGAATGGTTATGCCCGTGTGTGTGTGTATGTGTATGCATATATAGAATATCACAAATATATGGCACTGTATATATATTAATAAAAAAAACTTTACTATCCATTCCAAAAATTCAGAAGGCAGTGCAAGATGTAGTTTTATTCCCTAATGTAAAGTAATAGTCAACCTGGCTATTTTATTATTTAGAATGTTTGTATATATTTATCACTGAGTTGTGTGTATTATATTCAGATGCTATTTTAGCATTCATATTTGTTATGTGTAAATTTTAGAAAAACTATGTTTTCTAATTGACAACTCATAAACAGCCCTAAAGAACTGGTCTGATGTGTGTTGAAGGATACACTTAAGCCTTTTTTTCTTTTTCAGATGTGTTTTCTTATGTTTCTGGGATTATCAGAGAAATTACAGTGAGAATTGGTGAAATTTCACCCATTAATTAATAGATGAATACAGTTACTGAGGATTAAGTGCTTCATCTAATTTCCTAAACGTGTGCTTTTATAGTGCTTCTCTCAGGATCTTTAATGAATGTCTTATTTGTATTGCCTAGTAAGAAAAAATAAGCTCTTATTTTACTAGCATGTCAGAATGATGCTGCATCTTGTTGATATTTTGTTGGTATATTTGGTATCAAATACAGAGACATTCTTTAGCAAAAAGGACACTGACTAAACATTTAATCATGCTGAGTGTCTCAGTTGAGCACAACGTGTGTGGAGCTGGAACTATATTAAAACAGTTTAATCAGAGGAATCCGCATGCCTGATCATGTTGCTTTTATTTTTTTTAATTGTTTTACTTTCTTTCTTTTTTTTTGCAGAGGTACCTGTTATTTTACATCCCAAATATCTATATTGTTATGAGGCATATGTGCAATAATTTCCCCTTCCTTCATCATTACTATTTTAGCATATATTTTTTTAGCATATTTTTTATTAATTTCCTTGATTCCCTACAAAATTACCTACCTGATCAACCGGTTGAACAGTTCCCTGTCTGTTTGTCAGTGTCCTTATTATCTGATAATTTGGTTGAGATAGCCATGACCTGGATGACTGAGAATCTTCACAGATATCCTGGATTACTAGTTATATCCTTTCTCCACTAAAAATACTTTTTCAAAATTACAATTAGAAAACAATATAGCAACAAAAAAGCAGCAACGTGCATTTTGGATTACCTGAAGCCTGTTCACAAATACACTGGATGTATTATGGGTGTATTATCATGACTGAGCCTCTGTCCCCTCTTTATGCATCTGCATCTGAGTATAAGAAAGAGAAAGAAAGGCTTGAGAGAGACGGTGAGCTGTAATGCTGCCTTGATTTTCCTTAGTGTCACTCTGCGGCTGAAGATTTCCTGCCCTCCATCCCCGGCTCTGCCGTCGTCCCATCTGAGTGCCTTCCCTGTGCCCCAGGTGAAGATTCAAGTGGAGTCTGACTATGACGACACAGATAATTATCCTCAGCACCGCAGTTATGGCAGTGAGACAACTTTATAAAAGTTTATAGTTTATAAAAATATCTACAAAGGCTTGTGTTTTATTTCTTCTGATGGTTCACATTCAATGGCAGGGTTCCATCAAAGGCACATTTACAGAACATAAAAACTGTATTAATGTAAACATAAATATGCACATTTATTTGGTTGTTTTAACAGTTTATACATAGCTTAGCTTAATTACTAGTGCATTATAAACTGGGATCTTTTTAATTGAATTCTACAGCTTAAAACAATAAAGAGATGTTTTTCCAAGAAACGCATTATGTAACAATGTCCGAGAAGCATTTGTGTCTGTGTGAAAAAAGGGTGGTAAATGGTGTACAGCAATAAAAATGTATAAAACCTTTCAACTTCTTTCATTTTCAGTTTATCAGTGCAATGAAAAATCGTTTGTCATTAATCTAATCTGCTTCTGGCGTAAAAGAAAAATGGAGTCAAGGCGAAATTATTTTAGTTTGTGACGTAATTTAATTTTAACAATCGCAGAGATTGTCTACTTCCGGCAACAACAAAAAGAAGGTGTGTTGCCAAGTATGCTGGATACAGGCGGCTTGTGTTTGTTTTGCAGAGAATTTATAGAGTCACTTTGACCATTTTTGTTCTTCCCCGGATTGCAAAGTGAAGTCTGTGGTTTATAAACCCGCTGCCCGTCTTTAAGGAAACATTAAAAAGTAGCGAAACTGGAAAACGGACCCTGAATAACTGCATAAATTAATAGCTCGGTGCAATGAAAAACATGTCTCTCTTTTAAACGCCTCTATACGAAAACAAATAAACCAAGTCGTGCGTTTGGGGACTTCTTGTCACAAATCTATTTGTGAACTTAATTTGCATTTTGTTTTTCACGCGACATGGCAACCCGGACGGCTGGGCAACATTTTCCTCTTTTTGTTGAAAGGGAACCCAGGAAGGAGCAATGACGGGACTCACCGATAAACTCTGCTGCTTCTCCATGACACAGCTGAGCGAGCTGCTGGAGGACGACGAGAAGCTCAGCGAAATTGTCAGGGAGATGGACGAGGTGAATAATTCACGCTCTGAATCCTGTCCTGGAGCCATCTTCTCCTGGCTACTTATCTTCCGCAGGGGCGCCGCCGGCCTCCCAACAGCGCCTCGTGTGAAATTAAAAGCAGTGGGAATTTAATTAAATTCGCGTGGGTGTCGCGTCGATTAAAAACCTGTTTGTTGTGGACACGGGTTCGTCGGCTTTAATAGCCCAGTGACGTCCAGGCTGCTTTCTCTTGATTCAGATGCGGCAGGTCCAGCAGAGTAAGGAGGTGACCCTCGCCAGTAACCGCAGCCTGGCAGAGCACAATTTGCGACTGCAGCCTGGGCTGGACCAGCAGAAGAACCAGCTCACCAAGCGCTACAGATGTTTACAGGAGCTCCACGAGTCCCTCCAGATGCGCAAGTGCATGTTGGGTAACTAAAGACCAAAAGCTGCTCCTGTCCTCATTGTCTGTGCTGTAGACACGTTTGCTTCTTGTGTGAGAGTCAAAGCCGTGCAATTCTCCTGCTGTCAGGCCTCATGCAGACTAGATCGAAGCAACATGCATCACCACCCTGTAACGAGTGTTTATTTAAATATCAGTTTTTTTCCTCTGTTCACAGATCACTGTTCAGGGAATAGCTCACTAGACACCCTTCTGGCTCTTCTGCAAGCTGAAGGAGCAAAAATAGAGGAGGCGACCGAGGTAGCATCTGAGAATATTTCTCCGTCAGTTCCGCTCGAGGTCTTGATAGAAACAAGCCGTGTTTTCTTTCCTTTCCAGAACATCGCCGACTCTTTCCTGGACGGTGATTTGCCTTTGGATACTTTCATTGATAATTACCAGAGCAAGAGGAAGCTGGCTCACTTGCGGCGCGTGAAGATCGATAAACTGCAGGAGATCGTGCTGAAGGGTCACCAGGTACCACCGGCCTCACCGACCGCCGCGAACGGCTGCCCCGTGACGGTCTCAAGAGGGCCACTGCCAGCAACACCACTACCTTCGGGACCTTGTTACGCTCAGGGTGCTCTAAGGGATATCCCAATGGCCAATGTGACTCGAGGTTATGTCAGATCCTATTCACAGCAGTTCCCACCACTGCCACAGAGACCCACCCCAGGCATGTCCCCAAGAACTGGTTACATAATGCAATGAAGGTTGTTTACCTTTATTTATTTCGATTTTTCCAACATCGTTTGTTCACAGTCCTGGCATGAAAAAATCTAGGTCTATTAAAGATCAGGTCAAAATATTTGCAGATATAGAAAACTAACAAACAAGAAAAGTGTCGCGTCATAGTTTGCAGGATAAAAACAGAGTCCTGTTTTTATTTATTTTCTATTTGCATTGCTATTCTTTTGCATAATCCTAAATTAAAAGATTATGAAAAATGTGAACATTTTGAATATAATTTTGTTAGGATAGTTAAACTTGATCCTTGTTCGGACTACTGTCATTTTTTTACACCATTTTACACATACTTTCCTAGAATAATGTTTACATTGTGATATTTACTGTGTACCCACCAACAAATGAGGAATATTTATTGTTTTTTTATTATTATTTTATTTGCAGTGTCTGTTAAGGTTAAACAGGGTCTGTAATGCAGTTCCAGTATTTAGGAAATACTATATATTTTTTACCACATGTATGTAATTGGCATCACAGAATGGCCGTTTTGTCTGTCTGTTTAAAACATCAAGGCAACTGGCTAGAAGAGTATGATGTGCCTTGTACTGCAGTATGCCTCAAATGTCTGGGAGAGTGTCTTACAGTATACAATTCCCTGAACTCAGTTTAGTACAATACTAAGTTTTCTTTATAATATGTAACAAGAGCACATGAGCTGAGAATTATTGAAACCCTGCGTTAAATTATAATAAGTGGTGAATATCAAATGATCTCCTATTTTAACACTAACCATTAAAACTTTGTTTTTATAAGCACCTTGTTTTATTTTCTTGCATGAAGTTCACAAAGGCCAGAGTTACATGTGGTTAAAACATCCGATGTACAAACTCAACTACAAAGCTGGCAAAACACTAAGGTTCTGTCTCCACAAAGCATTAGTCATTAGTAATAACTGAATTACATTGCAGAGTGGAGCACTTCATCTTAAATTTATCATTTATATGGTCACATCAGCATTTTTTAGATATTTCATCCATGTTTTTGTCAACGCAGTGGACATGCACTTCATCATCACAGTCTGTTCCACCGTCTAATTAGATCTAATAAGAGTTTTTAAACTGAAAATGTCACTTTACCTTGGGATGGCAAATTGGAGTATACCTATTTTGGAAAGTGGACCAGACGCATATTCCGACTAGAGGCTATGGAGATGTTGCTGTAGAAGAGACTCTACAGAGAGTAAGGGGTCTTCCCTTTTCTTCTCATGCCTTATTTCCACTTCATTTGGTGGCTTTGTACCCACACTACTGCCTCTTTTTAGCCTTGCAGTAGTTCCTTTGCTGTCTGTAACACAGTCTGTAAAAACCAAATGTCACTCATTTCCATAATCCATGTTACAATTGTGTCAAAAAAGATTCATACTTTCTATGACTAGATACACAATGTAGGGTGATAGAACCATAACTTTTTATGATGTTCCACCACACACCGGTATTACAGTGTTTACTGCTGCAGAGTGTAAGCATCCTATTCAATCATAAACCTCACCACAATTGCAACATTAACTTCAAACTCAGGATGCTGCATTTATAGGACGCGCCTGGGTCTGGATTTAGTCAATCTTTACGTTCTGTCAATTTCATATTCATGAGTGGAACCCAGTCATATGTAATGAAGTATGATGCATCATGGAGTGTAATGAAATTTGTCTCATTCAGCCCCACACACAACAAGTTAAAGTGAAGTGATTGTCATTGTGATACACAGCACAGCACACACCCATCACCCTTGGTAGTGGGTAGCCCGGGGACCAGCTACAATTTCAATCTAAAGAGTATGAAGTGCTCATTAAATGAAATGTTTTATCTCTTGGTTTACTCTTGTTGTTATGTAGCCTTATCAGATGCTTTATCAAGTTCATTTATATGATGGAGGTCATTTGGTGGGGTTGAGATTGATTTTTTCCCCCGTCCTTTACTGCTTCTCTTGGGTCATAATTCATTTTACATCAGCCCACAACCATCATACCCTGCATTACACTGATTTATATACAAACACGGGCTTCTAACCTCACATTCACAAAAATGACATAAATTAACATTTAAAGAATGCACTTTACTTATAGGTGGATTTTTTTTAACCTAGGGTCCAGGAGCAGCTAGCCATTGCTTTGATCAGGCCACTTTGAATAAACAAAAGATCTACTCTTACATAATCAGTGAAAGCACTTTGATCATAACATGACTGTTAAGAATAAAGTTATCTCAGCTGAGCTTGTCAGAAACGCATTTGGCTGCATGCCTGAGGGACACTACTGGCAAGTGATCTTCGACTCCTGGCTATCAGTAGATTGATTGCTGAGCTGTATTGTCTCACTTTTCCCATTGTGTGTGTGTAGGTGGGATAATCTTCAGCTGCAACACAATAGTTGGTGACTTCTTTCAAATAATGAAACACATGGGTTTAGTTGTGGTTGTGAAATTTGCATTTTCTTTTTGTGGATGGATGAGACAAATTGCAGAAGTTTAACCATAGTTTTGTTCATGCATTTGCCCTTTCAGTGTTTCATACTGACACAAATGATCACAAAAATGGTCAATTACCATAGTTATTTAGAAACAGTGGTGATCTAATCTAAACCAATTTGTGATATGTTCTCGATATGTGCCTTGAAAAAATATTTGTCATTTCTTATTTGTTGAAACTGCCCTATATGCCATGTATAAGGATTTTGCTGTACAAAGCTGATCATTAATAAGAGGTAACCCAGCCGACCTACTGGGATCACATCTGGCCAGCTGTTGCATAGGTCATTATTTAGGTTGGACAGCAGTAGCTCCTGCATTAAGCCTTGTTGCGTAACAAGCAATAATAATATGATTGTATCACCATAGTACAGTCTGCGTCCAAATATACTGGTTACCAACAAATCCAGTTCAGCCGGTTGTTTTTTCCCTCCCCTACTCACACACCTGCATCGATAGAAACATGGTGTTATTGTAATATTATATGTCTGTGCATGATAAACAAATTCTGTGTGGCCAGTCTTCACCATGTACTCATCCTTCTCATTATTAATACCCTGCTTCTCAGTCACAGACACACTGAAGTTTAGGGTGCATTGACAGAGATACAAAAAAACTGTAAGTGCAACAAAGAAAAAAAAGTAGAACAGAAGTTCAGATCGCGAAAATAGTTAGGAGACATAAAGGTCTTTTTCTTAAGATCTCACTTTTCCCCAGAGACTGAAGAGAGGCATTGGTTAAGCAGTAGATAAGCAGCTCCCTCCCCTATATATTACATGTGACCAGAGACACTGGAGGGGGCATTAGTTCACCTGAGGAGCAGCAGCAGCAAGCATGAGCGGCCGTGTGGGAGACCTTAGCCCGAAGCAGACAGACATTCTGCTACAGGTGAATAAAGTCAAAATCAAGACGCAAAATGTCTTCATTTAAAAAGAAAAAAAAAAACATTCGGATTAATGCTATTATTTCATTATTTAGCTACTGGAATGTTTTAACCTGCATTTTGGAACATATTTAATGTCTGATTGTCATTTCTGTTATAGTTTCGGGACAAAATTCAGGACATTCTTCCCAAACTCCCTGCTCAAAGTGACCATTACTTGCTTCGATGGCTGAGAGGTGAGAAGGAATAAGATTATTTTAGTTACCAGTTAAGGAAGATGTATGAGAATTAAAATATGCAACCGTGAAGAAGAAGCCTATTATTTACACAAGGTAGAGATAAAGAAATCTCCAGAAGAACAGAGTATAGGCAATCAAAAGCAAAGCAAAATGTCCTACCTTGATTTATTAACCCTAAATGTGTTGAAATTCAGTTGCATTCAAATATGGGCCCAGTTAGACTAATGATGATGTACAGTGAGCAAGCAATATTTGATTTTAAAAAGGCTTTTTTTTTTAATCGTTAAAGCATGTTGACATTTTGGTTCAAAGTTCAGCCACTGTCATTTTCTGTTTCTACCAATATTTGAACAGTCTTTAACCTGTTGCTTTCTTGCGAAATGTCAATTCTAAACCCTCTAAGTTCTTAATTCTTCCTTATGTGTCTCATTGATGTGATTTCATTAAAAATTGCACAGCAAGGAACTTCAATGTGGAGAAATCTGAAGCAATGATAAGAAAGGTGACAACGCTTTTTCATCAACTGTGCATCCAACTGCTGATATAGATACACAAGTAGATATGAGCATGTTTTTATATATACGCTTAGCAGAAATTGGCCTTTGAACAAAATGATACTTTGGTGAGGAATGCAGTTGTTTCCTCTTTGTAAATAAAGGCATAAAAAGTTACTTTTTCATATTACATTGTATTGGCTGAATTTCATTATTTGCTACAAAACTGAAGAATATGATGATTATTTTTTAGCATTTCGAGTTCAGGAAACATGTGAAAGCAGACACAATTGTTGATGACTGGCAACCACCAGAGGTAAAAAGGCTTTTTTTTTTGTTTATGCCAGTTATGTATTAAATATGATTTATGGTAGTAGCCTGGTGGTAGTAGCCTGGTGGTAGTAGCCTAGTGGGTAACACACTCGCCTATGAACCAGAAGACCCGGGTTCGAATCCCACTTACTGCCATTGTGTCCCTGAGCAAGACACTTAACCCTAAGTTGCTCCAGGGAGACTGTCCCTGTAACTACTGATTGTAAGTCGCTCTGGATAAGGGCGTCTGATAAATGCTGTAAATGTAAATGTAAATGTAAATTACTGAAAACTCATTTGATTGTTTCAATATTCACAAGGCACTCAGCAGACAGGGCATCAGACTTATATATAATTTTGAAAAGCATTTCTTCAGCTGTAAATGCCATCAAAGCTCCAAATTTAATATTTTCTGGTGTTTTCAGGTGATTGAGAAATTTGTCTCTGGAGGGATGTGTGGCTATGACAAGGAAGGGAGTCCTGTCTGGTATGATGTTATTGGCCCTCTAGACCCAAAGGGCCTTCTAATGTCTGCCACCAAGCAGGACTTCATTAAAACAAAAGTAAAGCACATTGAGATGCTGCAGAGGGAGTGTATACTTCAGTCTGAAAAGGTATATTACTTTATTGCCAGTACCCCATTAATATGATCAAACCATGATGGACATGTAAGGTGATGGAGGTTGTGATTTGTCTTTTGTCTTGGAAGCTTGGAAAAAATGTGGAATCTGTGACCTTAATCTATGACTGTGAGGACCTTGGACTGAAGCACCTCTGGAAGCCTGCTATTGAGACCTATGGAGATGTAGGAGCATGCTTTAATATAATTGTGTCATGTACTAGTAGGTTTTCATGCTGTATGACTGTATGGCTCATATAAAAATAGTATTTTAATAGACAGTATTCACTCATGTTTTCCTGCTTTCTAGATTCTCACCATGTATGAGAACAACTACCCTGAAGGTCTCAAAAGGGTGTGTCTTATTAAAGGTGTGTACTTATTCAGTTGTTGGTTTGTATCAGAACATGTTTGTATATTGATGCAAAGCTTCATTGCCAGCCTCGCACTCTACGGTTCACTCTTGATCAGTCATCTTCTTACATTTTCACAGCACCAAAACTCTTTCCTATTGCATACAACCTTATCAAACACTTCTTGTGTGAGGAGACACGAAGAAAAATCATGGTATTAGGAGGTAAATAGATGTTTAAACAGCACCATTGTGTCCGATAAAGTATTCAGTAGAAGATATTTTCATTTAAGATTTGTTCTGTTCGCCTGTGTTTTGTGTGTGGGTGAAGGCAACTGGAAGGATGTGTTGCAGGAGTACATTGACCCGAAGCAGCTTCCTGTAGCCTATGGAGGCCAGCTGACTGACCCAGATGGGGACCCGATGTGTAAGACCATGGTTAGTCCTTGGTTAGGACTGAAGAAAACTCTTTCTGGACACGCTTAATTGGACACTTTTATGTGAGAATATTAATTGAATCTTCATTGCAGATCAACTATGGTGGTGTTGTGCCAAGGTCTTACTACATTCAGGAATCTATCAAAGTGGAGTATGAAAAATCTGTCACCATTGGCCGTGGATCATCACACCACGTGGAACTTGAGGTCTTGTTCCCAGGCAGTGTACTACGGTGTGTGTGATATTCCAACATATTCCTGTGCTTCATGATGAGCATACCTGCTGCTTTTGTCTTGACCCACACATTTTCTTCTGTCCAGATGGCAGTTTGCCAGTGATGGGGCTGATATTGGATTTGGGGTTTTTATGAAGACAAAGGGCAAGGAGAAGCAGAAGGCAGCTGACATGGTGGAGATGTTGCCCAGTGAACGGTACAATGCTCATCTGGTGCCGGAAGATGGGACTTTCACTTGTACAGAAGTTGGATTTTGTGAGTGTGACTAAAGTCTGTCTCTCTGCCCATCACTGCCCGACACTTTTATTTAAGAACAGACATGAACAAAAGTGAAAAAATCAATTCTATATGCTCTCTCTATCTTTCCAGATGTTCTGCGCTTTGACAATACATACAGTATGTTTCAGTCCAAGAAGGTCAGTTTTACTGTAGAGGTGCTGAATCAAGAGTGAGCTGTACACCCAAAGGAGAAGGAGCCAGAGATTGAGCAAGACTAACCACTCACCAAGCAATAATATAATACTGAGGATCACAAAGTAAATTGTACTCTGAATTTTCTCTGAATCAATGGGAAACTGGAGTGTAATATTTTTTTCTGCTTAATGTGTTCTTTGAGATGCATTAAGATGTTATTAATTGAATATACCTTTGTGCTCAATGTACTTTAAACAGCTTCCATTCTGTGCAAAAAATCTGTCATCATAGTTTTATCAGTTTGAAATATAAACATTTACAATTTGTCTGTTTTCAAAATCATAATCTCAATCTGTTTTTAGTTGAACCTGCCTGAATAATTTCCCTTTTCTAATCTAGGATGACTTCTTGGGGGAGTTGGGAGCACGATGCTGTAGAATAAAATGTCTGCTTGGATTTTCGTTGTTTCACACATTGTGTGATTATATTTCACCTGAATTAAAAAAAAGAATGCCCATGATGCAGGTGCCTTCCAGACAGTGAGACTATCGCCTTTTGTCCACTAGGGGACGTCAACGCACATGTACAGTTCCATATCTTTTCACTGTGAGATTTTATGGGTGTATAAAGTTTATTGCGGATGCGGATTCTTAGAAGATCTACAAAACTCAAAACCCTACTTTGAAAAATTATTTATTCGCACACTGCTGATGCACGTGGATTTAGCCAGCTTTATTGTGCCTATAATCAGCGCAAGTTTTTTCCGCAGTACTAAGATCATTCAACAGGGTTTTATAATTATCAGCAATGTTTTTAAAGAGACACATTTAGGTCAACGAACACAGAATTCCATTGGAATTCTGATAAAGTTCCTCTCTGCACGTCATTTGATTCATTTAATTTCTTTTTCATGCAAACGAGGACATGTCTGATTGACATTGTGTGCAAATTAATAATAACAACAATAATAAGCTTTTGACAGCAGTCTTCGGCTTGTAAGGCGACACTCCCGAGGTTACAGTGGGCGCGTTGGGGTGAGAGGCGGGATGCCGGACGCTGCACTGACGCTGTTTTCGCGGAGATGCCGACAGGAGGTTGGACCGAACTTGCTGCAGGCGCCGTTTTACGTAACATTATGGCGGGGAAGCATCGGGCCACAAGTCCCGATTTCTGCGCGTTTCTTTAATGGTTTTTCAACAGTTGTGCTGCATTGCAGCAACGAAGATGAGGCCGGCGACCTTGCCCAAGGACTCCATGTCATTGTTGCTACTATTTTATCTTTGTGATTCCGTCTTGTTCGAGTGTATGGAGTACAACAGTTGGCCCCGTTTGCAGTATTTCTGTTTTTGTCTCTCGTAGCGTCTCTCAGCCGCCGCTCTATTTGTCCGCGGCTCCGGTGGGTGTTGCAAAATCGATATGTTAATGAGGGGGCGGGCACCCGGAGATGGGCAGTGACGTCACCTCCCGCCCGCGCTGAGTGAAACAAACATGGCGACAGAATGGAGCGGGCAGGGGTACAAGCTAACTTTGATGGTGTCCCTCTGGGGCGCGGTGGTTGGACTGACCCTCACAGGCCCGGGCGGCAGCCGCATCCTGGGCATGAGGCTGGAGAGGAGCGACAAGGCGGCCACGACCGCGGAGGACGGGGTAATTCAGGTGACGGAAGAGAGCAGCGTCCAGCTCAGGTTTTACGGCGTGCAGCTCAACTCCGACGCCTCGTCACAGATCCGCTTCACGGAGCACGAGGAAGGGCCGGTGCGCGGCGGCGAGCCGAACGCGACCTGCTCGGAGTTCACCAAAGACGTCGGCGTCGGTAGCTACATGAATGTCAGCAGCGGGGCCACGTCCGGCGTGGTCGCCGTGGACGTCAAGCCGCTCCGCAAGAGCGAGCGGGAGAAGGAGTACCGGCTGTGCGTGAGGACCGGCGGGCCGGACGGCGGGTGGCATCTGCTGGGCGACAGTGACGGCAAGCTGCGCGTGGTGGAGGAGAAGGCGTCGCTGCTGCCCCTGTGGCTGCAGGTCATCCTGGTGTGCAGCCTGCTGGTTCTCTCCGGCATGTTCAGCGGCTTGAACCTGGGCCTGATGGCGCTGGACCCCATGGAGCTGCGCATAGTGCAGAACTGCGGCACCGACAAGGAGAAGCAGTACGCGCGCAAGATCGAGCCCATCCGGCGCAAGGGGAACTACCTGCTCTGCTCACTGCTGCTCGGCAACGTCCTGGTCAACACCACCCTCACCATTTTGCTGGACGACCTGATCGGCTCTGGCCTGGGTGCCGTGGTCGCCTCCACTGTGGGCATCGTCATCTTCGGCGAGATCGTCCCGCAGGCGCTGTGCTCTCGGCACGGGCTCGCGGTGGGCGCGAACACCAGCGTGCTGACCAAGTTCTTCATGCTGCTCACCTTCCCCCTGTCGTTCCCTATCAGCAAGCTGCTCGACTTCGTGCTGGGCCAGGAAATTGGAACCGTCTACAACCGAGAGAAGCTGGTGGAGATGCTGAAGGTGACTGAGCCGTACAACGACCTCCTCAAGGAGGAGCTGAACATGATCCAGGGCGCACTAGAGCTCCGGACCAAGACCGTGGAGGACATCATGACCCCCCTGAGCAACTGTTTCATGATCCACACGGATGCCATCCTGGACTTCAACACCATGTCAGAGGTCATGGAGAGTGGCTACACTCGCATACCCGTCTACGATGAAGACCGGACCAACATCGTGGACATACTTTACGTCAAGGACCTGGCCTTCGTTGATCCAGACGACTGCACCACGCTGAAAACGGTCACCAAGTTCTACAACCACCCTGTCCACTTTGTCTTCCATGACACCAAGTTGGACGCCATGCTGGAAGAGTTCAAGAAAGGTGAGTGGGGATGAGGGCGGGAATGTCAGGGATGGCCAACACTCGCCACTGGTGGTTAAATAAAATGTTTTCTCCTATACGTTTTTCGATGGTGTAAGTCATAAGAAAGCACGTTGTACGTGTTTGTTTTTTTGTTTTTTTTTAGGTATTTCTTCAATTCCTGTACCGGATGGTAACACCATGACTGTAGCACAGGATGCAATTAGAAAAAACAAGATTATACAGGAACAAAGGCCCTTTGGCATTGTCATTTGGTCTTTGGCATTGTCACCGGAATGTTGCTGTTTTCGCTACCACTCTGTCCACAGAGTGACCGTGTCCTGTTGTAAATGGGCTTGTGACCATTTTAGCTCTGCCTGTCACTCAGTACCACACACACACACACACACACACACACACACACACACACATACATACTTCACACTCTGTACTTGCTGCTTGTGTGTTATCTAACAGTGGTCCGTGCACACAACATACACTGTATTGATAAATGGATTTGCTGACTCTGAATGCATTTTGCACACAGGCCACGCTGGGCAAGTTTATGTGCCCCTTTTTTTTTTTTTTTTTTACAAAAAGATTTGTGGGCATGATGACAGTGCTTCTACTCTACAGACTTAATCAGTTTCATTCCAAAGGCACAGGATCTGCAATTAATGCACTTGGCTCAATTTTTACTGCTCTTTTTACCACAACCTTCAAACAAATGAATAAAAATGCCTTTATATAGGTTTACTGCATTATTACTATATCTGCATAATGTGATTATTATCACTTTCAGAGGATTTCACAGCCAACCACGCTCCTTATGTTTTGTCCCTCGGTAGAAAGCGTCTCCAGTGGTTGTCTTTTGGCATATCTGTATGTGCAGGTGCTTTAGTATATTTGTAGAGTGGCCAACTAACAAATTCACTCCCTCAGTCAATTTCCATAATATAATAAAATCATTTTGTGGAGCTGAATAGAAAGCATTCCTTTCTCCATTGTTTGTCCAAAAGCTTGGTCAGTGTTGTGCAGTGCCGCAGAGTTTATGCGTTTATGCGGGTGGACGATGAGCCTTAGAGAACCGCTCTCTGGCCTGACGCTGGCAAGCGTTCAGTGGGAGGAGAGCCCTGACACAGCAGAGCAGGGCAGCAGCCTGCTCCGCACCACTCTGCTCCACTCCAGGTTTTCTCCATGTCATCTTCTAATACAACCAGCCAGTCTCTCGCTCTCCGCTCTGCCCCTGCTTGGTGTTTGTGAGTGGACCCTTCTGTCATGTTTCATATTCTGCTCCCTTTAAAGATGATGTCACATTCTCAGGTTCTCTGGAACGTTTTTTACGATGTAGAACCGGAAGAACTCTATTGTGCTGTGGTTAATGGACTAACAAAACAAACAGTATTTTCCGCATTTTAATTTTTAAAATGTTTGGAGGTAGAACAGAACTTTGTAAAAACTTTGGATTAAATGGGAAATTTATGCTACTGCAATACTGTTTATGGCCAAGTGGACACAGTGAAATTACATTGTAAATGTAACTAGTTTAAAGGCAGTGATGAGAAAGTGATTTTAATAATAATTATAATTAAATAAATTGCATGATAACATTAATATATTAAAATAAAACGTTAATGAAGTTAATTGGAAAGACTCTTTATACCTATCATAAACGTTATGAAGTTATGATTATTTGCCTGCATGGTTTTTATAAGCAGATGGTCTGTAACTTCACTTTCTCTCTCAGGCAAATCTCACCTGGCCATCGTCCAGAAGGTGAACAATGAGGGTGAAGGCGATCCCTTCTACGAGGTTCTGGGCTTGGTCACACTAGAGGACGTTATTGAGGAGATCATTAAGTCTGAGATCCTGGACGAGTCTGACCTTTACAGTGAGTTGACATGGCAACACAGGAGTCTGTTTCATTAACCTTTGTTATTTACCCAGCCTTTTCTCTAGTCCTTTCTGCAGAAGACGTTGACTAATAACTGATCCAACCCATGACTGCCATTTGAAATAATACTTTAATTACATTTTGAACATCTTTCATGGTTTCTTTTTATATTATTGCCCTAGCCGACAATCGCAACAGGAAGAAAGTAGATCCCAACAAGAACAAGCGGGACTTCTCAGCCTTTAAGCATGAGAGTGAATCCAGGGTGAAGATCTCACCTCAGCTGATGTTGGCAGCTCATCGCTTTCTGGCCACAGGTAATCTTGAGAGAAATCTACTGTAGAGAGAATGCTGGAAAACTACAAGTAACAAAGCAACTTTGTCTGAAATTTTGCAATGACATTGAATTCAGTATTACAGAAAAGAGGTCTCACAGAAGAGAACTGCTAGTGAATCAGCTGGAATTCAGTACCTAGACTTAAAATCACTTAAGAGACTGTTGACTGAGGGAGAGAGATATGTTCTTAATAGTAAAAAAAAAGATGCTGGAGAATAGTGTGAACTATGTTTAACACAAATGAAAAGTGTATGTGGGTAAACATACATCTTACAGAAGATAAAGACTAATATTGCAGCTTTTTGTCATTAAGTAGGGTGTTAGTAGCCTAGTTGGTAACACACTCGCCTATGAACCAGAAGACCCGGGTTCGAATCCCACTTACTACCATTGTGTCCCTGAGCAAGACACTTAACCCTAAGATGCTCCAGGGGGGACTGTCCCTGTAACTACTGATTGTAAGTCGCTCTGGATAAGGGCGTCTGATAAATGCTGTAAATGTAAGTTTTTTGCTATCTGTGTTTTTTTTTTTTTTTTTTCATTAATATTTTAATGTTTACTAGTTATTACTGATTAGGTCTGCTCAATCATATTAATCATATTAGTTAATACCATTTTTTTGCTGCAACTGCATTACAGTTTAAGATCATAAAGCTTATTAACTGTTTTTAAAACAGATCATAAAGCTTATTAACAGGTTATTATCATGGAATTGATTGTTCATTATTGTCTCTCCATATGATAGTCCTAATGAGAATTGTGAGTACTTCTCTTTGTTCTTCTCTCCCGGCTCAGAGGTGAGTCTCTTTAGCCCACTGCAGATCTCAGACAAAGTCTTACTCCGAATCCTCAAACACCCAGACGTCATCCAGGAGATCAAGTTCAACGAGAGTGACAAGCGTGCGTCACAGCACTTCCTGTACCAGCGGGGAAAACCGGTCGATCACTTTGTGCTCATCCTGCAGGTAGGCATGACAGTTAGACTGCATGGCAGAGTGCAGCGCACTCTACAATGAGCAATCATGCCTCGTTTTATTGCATCTTGAATTTTGAAGCTTGATGCTTGAGTTCTGTGTAAAGCCACTGTTCATAAATTTTGTATATTTAGAGATACGAGATCCTTTTGATTATGTGATTTATATTTTAAGAATTATACAAATTTGTGTTTATTATTTTATTAATTTAAGGACCTTGGGCTTTGTGCTGCATGAACTACTCCCTGCTGCACCCAATCCAGTGTCTTTATTGCCACTGAAAAAGCATGGGTGTCCTTTATGTTGGCCATGGATAGGGCAAGAGTTACGTTGCACGGGGAGGGCACTGCATCTCCCTCACAGTGGGTCTGACCTCAGTGGGGGGTGAAAGGCCCAGCTGCATCCGACATGCCTGCCCTTCTCTAATTGATCCCTCTTACATAAGGTCCAGAGCCTGCAGACTGCCAATGAACTGCTCATCAGAGTGATAATCCTGCTCTTTCCATCACTCTCACACACACACACACACACACACACACACACACACACACACAGACCAGTCTGAACTTTGTGCTTCTTACTCACAGGATCACACAGTTGGTTGCAGCACAGCAACACAAGTCAGTGTGTGATTCATTGTTATGTCAGTACACACTCACCCACACACATACACACTTAAATCAATAAATAAAAACATGCATCACTGATTCTTGTGCACAGAGCAGGTCAGTTGTCGGCAGAGAAACAGCCATATTATCAGATTGCCATAGATTAACATTGTCATGGTAGCAGTGGCCCCAACAAGGGCAGTGAGCCTGAATGAGACAAAAGCCCATGGAATCAGCAAATCACATCATGGATTAACCCTCTCTGCACCACTACATTGGCTGAGCATCCCCAGGGTTGCACCGCATTGTGCCTGACCAGAAGCCATCGTGATGAGTCTCTCCAAGGGGAACAGTCATTTCCGCTTGTTACATCATATTTGGCCAAAACCATATGTCTCTCAGGCAGAGTCCTAAAATCCCCTCCAATTATGTTACTGCCATCTGCTAATTTTTGTTTAGTGAAACCAACAGGAGATGAGACGTATTCATGTCCTGTTGGTTTCATGTTGAGTACGTTTGACGTACTCAAATGTACATTTTACGTTTTTTTACAATCAGGATTCAAATTTTGAGGATCTGTTTCCTGATTTGCACTGTAAATTTCCAAGTCACATTCCCATGTGTGTAGTGGGGATTTTTATGGTGGCGAGGTGCTGTTTTTATGAAAAATATTGCAAGGTGCTCATGCTAGCTATCCTACAATTGGAAATGGAAGGATGGTTCATAATATATTAATAAGTTAAGAGTTAACCAATACATTGGGATTTGTATCACATTACATTTTAAGAAATGAGTATGGCAATGCTAAAGGAAATTAGAAAATGTTTGTCGAGTGTTATACCATCCCCTCTTTTGAAAGAATTCATTTGCCAAACTCTTGTCCACATGTAACAGATAAAAAACAAAAGCATTCACAAGCCTTGGTGCTAGGTGGACAAGAATAGTGTGGGGTTGGCACTCCCAGATGTTTTACACTATTAATAACCCCTATGGTTTGTCACATTGTGTTGTAATAGGCCACCAGAATTGTGGAATGAGTGACGCTAGTTGCACGTCAGGGCAATGTGAAAACTGCATATCTGGTTGCGTTGTTGAGAGCAGTGGTGGAGCAGTACAAAGGGGAAATCATGAGTGCTGTGTTAGGCGTGCGCGAGGCAATAATTGATAACTGTTACTGCAGTAACAATGTTTTATCATAAGTATTCTGAATATAACATCAATAGTTGCATAACATGAATAAAATATGCAGCTTGTTTATCCCACTGTCATCAGTGTTCAGAAGATTACTTTAGAAATTAATGTGTTACAATTACAAGTTTAAAATGTAATCATAGTGTAAACATTTGATTAGTCCTGCTGTGTCTACCTCACTAATGATTGACTACTGCCAAACTCCTTTCAAAGCACAAAATTTAATATCATTATAATATAATAACACCCACCACAAGGTCAGACTTCAGGCCTCATTTTACTATTATTAAAAAAAAAACATTTTTAGAAAATCAACAAAAATGATGCATCTAATATTTAAAGTTCAAGAGCACTGAATAATGTGAGGAACTTGGTTTGTCTTCTGTTCTCCGTTCCAGTGTACCAGCCCCGATTCAGTGGCACCGAGTGCTGATAGGCTGACACAAATACCACTCCCACGATTCCGACATCACCACTATTATTAAACACATCGGCATGGTTTTGCATATAATATTACACATTTACCGGGTTACAATTACACATTATTTGTAATTTAATTGCATAACACCCAAACAATGACTGTCATACATTGTCACTCATACTTACATGCTCTGTGAACATGAATGTCATAAAATATTGCGTTCAAATGCGTTCAATGTTATTAAATCTAATAACAACTTTAAAACCTTTGAAGGTACTGTAGTTCAGTCTAGATTCCCTAACCCTATCATAAGGACATTTATTTATATAGAGCCATTCTCGAGCTCAAGGACACAAAGTGAAGCCCCACTTGTCACTCTGTAGTCCCTGCTGACGTGATTCTGTGTCATCCCAGTCCCCATCCTGAGGCTCCTCTCAGAACCGCTGTCAGCATGTTTTCATATGAAGATGCTGATAACAACAGTTTCGTTAACCTTGACTGTAATGCAGAGTCAGTGCTGTAACTTGAATTAGCCACTTATTAGCTGAAATAGTAGCGTAGTGGTTCATCAACCCTGTGTTCTTCCACAGGGACTGAAATGAACTTAGGCATTTAAAATATAAAGCCATAGCAGAAAGTTAATAGGTGGGAGCAGTGGTAATTATTTCCAGTCCAAAGACTGAAAAGCTACCATACCTTACCGTGATTGTTTAAAAGTAAGTACCTGCAATTTGGTCACAAGTAGCCTTCCAGTTTTTTTTTTTAGAAAATATTGCACATTCATTAAATGAAATCAAACTTAGATATGATTTCATTTACAGGGCCGGGTGGAGGTGGAAGCTGGAAATGAGAGCATGAAATTTGAGACGGGGCCCTTCTCCTACTATGGAGTGATGGCTCTGAGCAGTCCAGCTTTAGGTAAGTCACATATCTTAATATAAGCAGGTCCAGGTAAAAAAGGAAATATTCTGAAAAAAGCTGGCGAGAAGAGGTTCTCAGACTGGTTGTGGGGAAAATTGCATGTCCAGGGATAAAACGTGAACAATATTGATTGTGTAAACAATGAAGTATTATGGAGGTGCAGTCTGCCAATCTCCGTTGGTTGTTTTATCCACAAATCAGCTTGTAAAGAGTCTATCACTGAATATTTCCCGGCAGAGTGAGTATTAATAGGGGCGTTACAGATAAGAGCCGAGCCATGGGTGTGAGGAGTTGAATGAGACAGTGGGAAACATGATGCACGTCGCACGTTCTCATGTCGCACAAACATGGTGCATGAGAAACTGGATCCAGGAGAGATAAAGGGTCACCTTGAAGACTGTTGGCTGAAAACACTGTTCTGTCTTATTTTTAGAGTACAGGTAAACAGAAGAGCTGTTGAGAAACAACACAGTTACCTACTCTGTTATACAGTTATCCTTTGTGGTTGTATATTATGATGGCCAGTCACTGATTGACTCTGAGAAAGTCTTAAGTTATAAAACATTTTTTTTTTTAACAACTCATTCAGTGTATTTCTTGTTCAGTTTATTATTAGTTAGTATTTAATGTCTTAAGAGAAAAAACTATTTGTATTATTTTTATTTCTACTGTTATTATTATTTTGGAGGTATACCATAATGAATCTCTCTCTCTGTATAACCTGTACTGCCCACACCAAGGGTTTCCAGCCCAAGCCTCCAGCTCCTGTCATAATTACCTCTCAGTTTATGAACTGAATTTGGTGGAACTGGGAGAGAACTAAGCTGTGTGAAGGACTGCTGCCCTTGTGTTGGAGACACCTGGTCTGGACGGAAAACAGAGGATTAAGTGACTGGGATCTGATTCCTCACTTAAAGTGGTGGCAGTGAGCTTCCACCTAGTGGATTTAAGTAGCCATTTTATAAATTTGAAGTTCTTCTCTATTTCTCTCTCTGTCTCCGTCTGTGCATAGCCTATGTCACGTCAGTTTCTGCTCCATTCTACATGTTTCTTCAGTAACCGTCAGAGTAAAATGTCATCCTGTGTTGCTTGAATGTTACATTCAGTGTGTCTGTGAGCGACATTGAGACCCAGTAGCCATTTGTACAGGATGACGTGACTTTTGATGGGGAACCTTTGGTGCTCAAGAGTGTACTAAAGCAAATGTTGAGTTTAGTATTAAGCAGCTTTCTGTCTCTCCCTCTGCCTGTGTCACCCCCCCCTCTCCTCACCCCCAGCTGTCACCCCTCCTCTCTCTCCCTCTGTGGTGTCGCCTCGTCCGCACCGCCTTTCTCTTAAGAGGTTCTCTCTGTTCTCTCGGTTCCCAGGTAAATCTCTTGCATGTTTTCGGGGCTAACACTAGCATGGACAGCTAATGCTGTTGTTGCAGGGCCGGGTGGGGGAGGGCGTAGTATTAGTTCCAGTAGACGTCACTACTTCCCCCAAAATCCACCTCTCCCAAAGAGCCCTGGTTCAACAAACATTGCCCAGCTGAGCCGGAGCCACTGCTGACAGGCTGTCCGTCGAATGTTACTAATTCATTCATGGTCTGTCGGCAGGCTCAGGTTTGCCATAAAACTTTAAGCTTCAGTCTTGTCATCTGACAAGGTGCCGAAAGGCCAGGACAGAGGGGTGAAGGAGAAAAAACAGGAGAGGAGATGGGGCCTAATGGTTTGCTGACTGGGGCTCTTGAAATACTTGTAGGAGGCTCTTGTGTTTACTCAGGTCACAAGAGTCCTCCAGCACAACCTCTCATACCTCTTTACATTAACTCCCACACTCACTTACAGTCTGCCCTAATCAGCATCCACCTCTCAAAGGAACAAGGACATTTCGCACTGTTTGTGACAAAAACTTGTCAAGTATTTAAATGTTAAATATGTCAAACAAATGTAAATATTACACACACAAACAAATATATATTAGAGTTGTCAAAATTAAGCACTACTATTATCACAGTATGCAGCATTAGTGACCAATTGTTGTTTCTCGCTTGTGACCACTAGTTACATTGCATAAATGCTGTTTGGCTAATGCATTTAATGGATTAAAGATGGTGCTTACACTGCACTTGAGATATTCTGTCGTAAGCGATGCATTCACAATAATTGATTGACAGCCCATATATATATATATATATATATATATATATATATATATATATACACACACACACACACACACACACACACACACACACACACACACACACACACACACACACACACACACAGAGTATACATATTATGTGCACATATAAAGGATATGCATTAATCAATGTTTACAATAACAAACAAACACCTGACATGAAAAATACCAGACTTAAATGCATTGAATTGTTGATTGAGACTCATTGTAATATATACATTATAATTGTGTGTGTGTATAAATACACTTTACATTATGTAGCTAATCAGAAATTATCATCAAACCATATTAAAATGACCAGACCAAATGACCATAAAATTAGTTTTGCTACTAAACTACGCCTAGTGCTTCTTCAGTTGGCCTTGTTTTTTTTGTTTTTTTTTCTTTTTTTTTCTGAGCCTTACAGTCAAATTTCTTTACACCACCCAGCTTCTCAATGTCACTGGCATTACAAGAGCAGCAGCTATTTATGGCCTTGATACTGGCATTATTTGGGTGCTGCCTGGCATTGCAGCTGAATCATGTGTACACATGTACAGACTGGTATACAGAAATATTTGGGCTGATGTTCACATTGTGGATTTGTAGGGTTTTAATAGTTGTCTGTAATATAGCTAGTTCCATGAAAGTCAGTCAAGAATTGGTGTAATTAACCTTAATATCATACTTCTTGCTCTAGAATTGTGTAAAACTATACACAATGTAATCTGTAATGTTGTCATTTGAAGCTCATGTTATATTTTATTCTGATCTGTAGTAGCACAAACTAAGAATAGCAGTTGCATTGGCAAGATTGGTGTTGAATTTTGTTAATAAAATGAAATGTGTTCCAGTGCAACGGATTTAAAACCTAATTCCCTTACATTATAATGGCACATTGAGGGAGAATTGAAAGCCTAATATGTTACATGGCAAATTACAAATTCAGTTGCAAGCTCAAAGTTTGCACTATAGACAAGTCATGGTCATTCTTTCATGTGCACACTGCAGCTGACCCAGAGCATTCAGAAATGCTGTTAGCCATGTTCATCACACTAATCATCGTCAATCACCTCCATCAGTTCACTGAAACATCTGTCCAATTTGAATGGTCCCATCCATGCTTGTTTGTGTTTATTTTTCTGTTAATGGCGTAACCATCTCTGTTTGACTGTCTGTTGCGATGTTTGGGTGACTGGGTGTGAGAGAATGTGTGACCTTGTATTTTGCAACCTTGGTGTGTGTGTGTGTGTGTCTGTGAGAGAGACAGAATAAGTTTATTGCTGGTTTATGTGACTGTTGGTGTATATTTCAGAGTTCCGCTCACCATCCCACCTCAGTGGTCTCAATCGCTCAGCCTCCCTGAGCTGCACAGAACGCGTCGACTCCATGTCCATCAGTGGCAGCAACACGCAGCTCAACAGCACCCCCAACCCGCAGTATGTCCCCGACTTCAGTGTGCGAGCTCTGTCCGACCTGCAGTTTGTCAAGGTACACACACAATGTACAGAAAACCATTTTTTTAAAGCACATACACGGATATGTTGACACAGGTGTAGAATATTGTGAAATTTCACTCAATGGAAATTAGAAATAAAATCCTGGAATCAACTCCCCAGGTCACTCGCTCACAGTACCAAAATGGCCTCCTGGCATCCAAGCTGGACAGCACCCCACAGTCTCCAGAGAGCAGCCACACACGGCTGGATTATGCTGTGCTGCCCCCGCCCACCCCTCCATCCACGAAAGCTACCAGCAACACCTCCACAAGCAGCAATGCCAACAACAGCAGCTACCCCAACTCCAACACCACCAGCAAAACCAGCCACACCACTGGGCGCACAGAGAATGGCCCAGACGAGACCACCACGCTGCTCAATGACCAAAACTGTCTGTCCAGCTTCCGGGCTAACCACTCACACCCACATCCACATGCCCTCACGCACTTACACACTCACGCACACACAGAGAGCACCATCTGACGAGAGCTTTATGGCATCGCCTGGTGAGGACCAATTAATACCAAAAACACCTACACACTGTCCCCTCCACACACACCCGTGTCCCATTTTGACACTACAGCAATGCCCTCAGTCCTGTTGTTACTATGCTGGTAAGTCTTCCCTGGAAGAGCTGAAAAGATGGTCGCATGAATGGACCCCGAAGGGGTCAGGCCAGTTGTTTGATTCACTGAAGAGGTTGTGGTTGGGACCTTCATTTACTGATCATCACTGTGCCCCCTCCCTTTTCCAAAAATGCATGTACAGTATATACTATGTATGTACAAATGCCCTGTTTCACAGTAGCTTACGTGTGGCATGTTGCAAATATTAAGACTTGCACAGTTAGATATAAATATATATATTTAGAAATAGATATAAATAGATATTTCAACTTAATGTGCATTTTGATAACCTCATGCGATATACACTGTTCTGTGTATGTTGTAGCATAGGGAGCTTATATCTGCTCGGCCTGCAGCATGACTGCACTTAAGCCCTATTTGTATGTATGCTGGGGGTTATTAGTCCTGTTTTTGGAGGCCTACTTGAATATTTTCATTCTGAAATGAATTTCATCCTTGCTTACATCAATCAGTTGATGGTTATGAAAATAGTGGACTTTAAGCCTTTGGGTCAGGAAAGAGAGACCCCTTGTAGATCACAGTGGCTATGCCCACTTCATCCCAATATGTCTGTCTTTGACCTTTGATATGTAGCATTTTACTTTGACTTGTGTGTTATTGTCTGTTTTTTTCTGTTGTCCTAAATATGTGTGTTGTTGAAGTAATTCAAATTCAGAATTCAGTGACATCATTTTAAATGGTGTGTAAATTACATAGGACTGTGGTAGTCTTCCTCAGGTGGGCTCCACTGGATGTGAAAGCCAGTATCTGGCTGTGAAAGAAAAAGCTTGAATGATGCTGCAGTGGCTTCTCATTGGCTTTAAGTGCTGTATGCCCAACCTCCCGTTATGCAAAGGGCATTATGGTATTGTTTTAATATATATTTCTAGGCTTTATTTAAAATGTTCACTTCATCAATATTTGAGTTTCTGTTTAGTGAAGACTGATTGAAGTGTAGCGAAGAAAGAGCACTTCCTGTCACTACCTGGACACTCGCACACAGAAGTTGTAAAGTTGCCGCCTTTGGGTTTCTCTTGACAGGAAAACACTTACTGATCAAGGTACGGAGTGGTCATGCTGATAACTATGATAATACATAGTATGGGGTTAAAACTACATTCCTGAGTCGGTGAATTACTGTGGAACTTCAGATGCTTAGATGTAGTTTTGGCTGCGGATAGCAACAAAATAAACTTTTTTTTCTCTGGCAGAAAGTGCAATGTTTCCATTCGCCTGTTTTTGGATGCTTTGCTTCACTGTGTCCCACAGTGGCAACAAGAGCAGCAACTTTTCTATCCACTTTTAACATGGTCATAAAATCTTGCATGACCTTGGTTTGTCTTCTTCTGTTCATTCAGAATGTCATGCACACTTCCAAGGGTGTTACCCTGCAGCTATTAGTTACTATTGTGTTCAAAATGGTCTTTATCTTATAAGCTACACAGTTCGGTACGTGTCTGTTTTGGACTGTTCTCAGTTGTCTCCCATAACAAATCAGTATTCATCAGTAAATGTTGTACCTTTGAAGGTAAACAGTCTCAATGTTATCACTAGTACCTTATTTATTATTTGTTTCATTGTCTAATAATTCAATATTATTTATTTGGTTTATTTTGCATTTCCAAGGGCTTTAAAGTAAAAAGCAATAAAAATTATTTTAAGTTATGTTATTGTGGACTTTTTTTTATTTATGTATTTATTTTTTTATTTACCGTATTATTATATAAGTTATGGGAGTCAGTTTCATCAACTAGTGTATATCAGTAGCACTTTTTTTAATCCTGCACTCCCAAATTGTGACTGGTGGCTTTCTGTAATGGCTAACACACTTGCAGGCTGAAATTAATGAAATTCCATTCTCATGCAATTCAATAAGTTTCAAAACACTCAAACACTCTGGGGTCACACAGGAGGGCAGTTGTTGCTAGGCTTCTCCCTTCCCTGGTGTTCCTGGCTCAATACAACTGCAATGGGAGTTAAAGACTGTGCAAGTGCGCTCGCCGCCATCCAACCCATTTTACACTTTTCAGGATTCGCCTGTCACAGATTTGAGATTGTGTGTCTTTGATGTTGATCAGTGGAACACTAAAGGACACTGAGCCCATAGGTCAAATCAATTTGGACCAAACTAATTGTGTCTTCCATTTTTTTTTTGTCTCTAGTTATAGGTCCAGTTAATTTACCTTTGTGTTATCAGCACTGTATTTATTCAGCAAACTAATCAATTATCTACCAAGTATTACGTTCTGAAAAGACGTATGTACTAAAATGTTTTTTTTTTTTTTTTAAACCATGTATTTCCTTTTGTAAGGCATTTTTGTTTAATAGTATTGCACCATTCTCTGAATGGTGGATTTGACGTGTTCATTACTATGAAAATCACAGTCAGTTATTGCCTCTTGCAATAATTATGTGGTTTGTTATTGTAGTTTAACTATGGGGTAGGGCAAGTGTACTGTTCAATTGAAAGCAATGTGTAAATACTGTTTTATAAATGCTAAAAAAAAAAATACTATCAGATCAGAGACGAAGGACAATAAACCTGAGATATTTCTCTACTTGAATGTGCACTGTCATTTTTTGCTCTTTCCTTTCGATGATATGGGTTTATTGGAAGTTTATTGCACCTCCTGTTGGTTTCATCCCACCATCCAAAGGCAGGTAAATCAGGTGAATAAGCCCTCGGTGTGTAAAAGTGATACAAAGGACATGGTATACACCACGAAATTTGTCCTCTGCATTCAACCCATTGCCCTTTGTGAGAACTGGGCATTTATTGAAGGATTATTGTTTCAGGCTATTCCCAATACTAAAATAATGATTATTTTACATTGTGTGTGTGTCTTTATTTTAACAATGTAAGTCCTTTAGTCCTAGAAACATCATTTTAATAAATAAATAAATAAATATAAATTTTAATTCCATTTTTAGACAGCTCCCACGTTATTTCAACAATATTCTTAAAACCTAGAACCATGAGAACACTATTTGCAAAATCAGGACCTTATATATGGTTCAGGGATATTTTAGTCCGAAATGGTACGGATATTTAGGATATTTCATCCGAAACGGTATGAGGAACAAGGACGTGTCTCTGGCAGATGAACTGAACGCATTCTATGCTGGCTTCAAGGCTGCAGCTAAAGACGCTAGCGATGCTACAGCAGCAGACAGGAGGACTGCCAGGACCACGATCCACAGACAACGCCATCTCACATCTCCTCCATACTGCACTCACCCACCTGGACACTCGGAAGGGACATTATGTTAAAATGCTTTTCATTGACTACAGTTCAGCATTTAACACAATAATCATTTCCACACTCACCACCAAGCTGGAGCTCATCTCTCTGTCAGTGGATCTCCAACTTCCTAACCGGGAGACCACAGGCAGTAAGGATGGGTGGACATGTCTCAGCCTCCATCACCCTCAGCCCCCTGCTGTACTCTCTGTACACCCATGACTGTACAGCCACTACTAACTCCACCACCATCATCAAGTTTGCTGATGACACTGTCGTGGTGGGCCTGATCTCTGACAACGACGAGACGGCCTACCTGGAGGAGGTTGGAAATCTGGTGAACTGGTGCCAGAGGAACAATCTCCACCTGAACGTCAGCAAGACAAAGGAGTTAATAGTGGACTTCAGTACAAAGCAGGAGAGGACCTACCAGACCCCTGTCATCAACAGGAGCCCAGTGGAGAGAGTGGACAGCTTTTGATACCTCGGTGTTCACATCACGCAGGACCTGTCATGGTCCGGTCAAATCAACACCGTGGTGAATAAGGTCCAGCAGTGTCTCTACCACCTCAGACACCTGAGAGACTTTAGACTACCCTCCAAGGTGCTCAGGAACTTATACTCCTGCACCATAGAGAGCATCCTGACGGAAACATCTCAACCTGGTTCAGGAACAGCACCATGCAGGACAGGTGAGGGTGGTTCGATCAGCTGAACGTATCATCTGTACCAAGCTCCCTGACCTTCAATCAATCTACAACAAGCGGTGCTGGACCAGGGCCAGGAAGATCGTGAAGGACCTCAGCCACCCCAACAATGGACTCTTCTCTCTGCTGAAATCAGGGAAGCACTTCTGCTCCCTGAAGTCCAACACAGAGAGAATGAGGAGGAGCTTCTTCACGCAGACTATACAAGCTCTCATACAATCACAACACTTAATAGAACTCCAATACACTCCAGCACTTTCACTTTCAATCACTTCTGGACTCAATCCCCCCAGAATCCTTGTGTAGCGGTTCTTCTTCTGTGTTGTGTATTTGTTTCTCGAACCGCAAATGATGAGCTGACACCAAGAGATTTGCCCTGCCACGTGTATTCTGTACAAAAGCAAGGTTGCGTCACACATTGTGTCTTTCTGCACCTCACAAAATAACACACATACAAAATATTCCTAATATGTACATAATTTATAATGAAAAAATAAATAACTTTTTGCACACCAACCCCACGCACCTCTCACAAGTCCCGCCATGTGTCCAAGAGAACTGAACCGGTTCTCCAGCCCACTAACCCAAGGACATGGCTGCATCCAAACAACTGGCTTTTAAAGTGAAGTGATTGTCTCTGTCTCTGTCAGAGACAGAGATCAAAGTTTTATAACCCACATAACTTTTTACAATAACCATAAATTGAACAAACGAAATACAGAAACATATTTCACATAACCAGAAACATTAACACACTTCGACATTCTACAATTAATTAACCACCCGGATTGTCATTATAATTCCCTCACCCACAGCAGAATACAGGTAACCAAAATAAAAGTCTTTAGAAAATAACAAAATAAAGCACACCTTTATAGAAATATACTTATAAATCTAGTGTAACCATAGAACTCCGGCACTGGTCTGTAGCAGTCGCTAAAGCATTTCACTGCATATCATACCGTGTATAACTGTGTATGCGACAAATAAAAGTTGAATTTGAAACCAGCAAACCGGTCCATTCTGCACGTTGCTTATCATTAATATCGACAGCCTCGTTTTTGTACGTAATAGTCCGTGAAGTGCTCGTTTCTGCTCCGTGCAGACGCCAGCCAGCCCTGCCTTCCCTCCTGAGAACTGCAGGAATTGCGGAAAGAAAAATGACGGCCCGGGATTGTGGCGCTCCTTCGTTCATTTCGGAGTTCTGTCCCCCCCCCCGACACTGCAAAACGAGGTGGGCGGGGCCGCGTCTCGCTCCGCGCTCTCCCATTGGCCCCGACCGTTCGCCAATCTGATTGGTCGACGTTTGATTCGGGCCAGTTCTGCTGAAACGGAATCTGTTTGCGTCTGGGCTTGAAAAAGGCGAAACTACGCGGCGGCGGGGGAGCGGACGCCGCGGATCCGAGCCGTCCAGCATGGGGAGAGGAGCGAAGCGCCGCCGGGCCGCGTTGTCGCGGAGAACAAAAGTAGGAGGGTAGCTGCGGGGCGGAGGGTCACGTGATTCGCTCCACAAACAAGCTGCCCAATTCCAATATGGTGGTCGGCTGGGCAGACCTACGCTCCTTGTTGACGGTATCGGTGCTGTGCGGGTTCGAGCTCGGCCTCTCCAGCCAACAGGCCCCGCAGGTGGTGGGGCTGCGCCTGGAGGAGCCCGGGGACCGGGTGTGGATGCGCGACCGGGTCATCTCCGCGCCGCGCGGCTCCGAGTTCAGGCTCCGACTCTACGGCTCCCACCTGGCCAACGGGACTTGGCCGTGGGCTGCGTTCGCCGAGGCGGCGGCCGCCGGGTCCCCCGACCCGTGCGAGCAGGAGCAGCGCCGCGGCTCGGCCGCCTTCCGGGTGTCCGGCCCGTTCGGCGCGGACGACGAGAACAGCGGCGTGGTGACGGTGCGGGTGGCGGAGGAGGCCGACCGCGGCCCGGTCTACTACCGCCTGTGCGTGCTGGCCGGGGACAAGTGGTCCTCTGTGGGCCGGGACCGGCTGATCGTGGCGCCCGAGCACGCCGGACACGTTCCCGCGTGGGGCGTGGCGGCGATCATGGTGGCCGTGGTGCTCGTCTGCGCCCTGATCCGGAGCCTCAGCGTCAGCTTGCTGTGGCTCGACCCGCTGGAGCTCTACGTGCTGCACAGCTGCGGCTCCGAGGAGGAGAAACGTGCTGCCAAGCGCCTGGAGCCCGTCCGCCGGAGGGGCAACTTCCTGCTGTGCTCGTTCCTGCTGATCTCGTCCGTGGGCTACTCCGCCCTCGCGGTGCTCTTCTACCGGGCGCTGGGCTCCGTGGCCCCCGCCGTGCTCGCCAGCGGCGTCCTGGTCTTCCTGGTGGCCGAGCTGCTGCCGCACGTCATCTTCTCGGGCTACGGCTTCCAGTTCGCGCCCGGCGTGACGTGGCTGGCGCAGGCGTGCATCGTCCTGACCTCCCCGCTGTCCTGCCCGCTCGGGCTGATCCTGGACCTGGTCCTGCGCCGTGACGTCACCACGTGCAGCGTGAGGGACCGCACCATGGAGATGATCCGGACCAACGTCAACGACCCGTACAACGAGTTCGTGAAGGAGGAGTTCAGCCGGGGCACGCTCAGGACCAAAACTGTGGAGGACATCTTGACCCCCCTGAAGGACTGTTACATGCTGCCCTCCACCGCGGTGCTGCACTTCAGCACCATGTCCGAGATCATGCAGAGCGGCTACACCAGGGTGCCGGTGTACGAGGAGGAGAGGTCCAACATCGTGGATATTTTGTACGTCAAGGACCTGGCCCTGGTCGACCCTGACGACTGCACCCCCATAACCACCATCACCAAGTTCTACAACCACCCGCTGCACTTCGTTTTCAACGACACCAAGCTGGACGCCATGCTGGAGGAGTTCAAGAAAGGTAATCGCTGAGGAGAGCGAACGCCCGGCCTTCCGGTGTGTCGAGCTGTAATATCTGTACGTTTGCCTTTATTACCGCTTCAGGCAATTCGCATCTGGCCATCGTCCAGAAGGTGAACAATGAGGGCGAAGGAGATCCTTTCTATGAGGTGCTGGGCCTGGTCACGCTGGAGGATGTTATTGAGGAGATCATTAAATCGGAGATCTTGGATGAGTCTGACGGTTACAGTAAGTGGTGGGAGGACTGGTTCGCTCTGGTTAATCTGTTGCCGTCGTTCATGTTTTGACCCAGCGGTACCCAACATGGCCAGTTCTAATGGACCCGTCAAAATCATTCTGGGTCCGTTATTATTATTCCGCTGTCGTAAGGCCGCATATAAATCGCTTCATTTTTGGTGTAAATGCGTTAATCCCAGTTCTATCTGCAGTGGACATGAAGGTGAAGCGGCCCCTGCCGATGGAGATTCCCCTGGAGCCTCGCAGCGGCCACAATGAGTTCTCCCTGTTCAAATTGCCGGATGGAGAACCCAAGGTCCGCACCTCCCCTCAGCTGCTGCTGGCAACTCATCGCTTCCTGTCCAGGGGTCAGTCTTGGTGTGCGTCTGGGGTGGTAGTAGCCTAGCGTCTAACATGCTTGCCTACAGTGGTGGCCTAGCGGTTAAGGAAGCGACCCTGTAATCAGGTTCGAATCCCGATCCGCCAAGGTGCCACTGAGCAAAGTACCGTCCCCACACACTGCGCCTGTCATGGCTGCCCACTGTTCACCAAGGGTGATGGTTAAAAGCAGAGGAAACATTTTGTACTGTCACCGTGTGCTGTGCTGCAGTGTTTCACAATGACTTCACTTTCACTATTAATGAGAAGACCACAGAGTCACAGGTTCAAATTTCACTTGCTACCATTGTGTCCCTGAGCAAGACACTTAACCCTGAGTGTCCCCAGTGGAACTGTCCCTGTAACTACTGACTGTAAGTGGATAAGGGCGTATGCTAAACTGCCGCGGTGCTGATGTGGGCTCTTCTGCAGTCACTCACTCCCTTTTGGTGTCTGCGTTTCAGAAGTGGAGCATTTTGGCCCTCTGCGCGTGTCCGAGAAGGTCCTGTTCCATCTGCTGCGCCACCCCAGCGTCAACCAGGAAGTGAAATTTGACCCGACGAACCGGCTGAGCATGGACCACTACCTTTACACCCGCAACCACCCTGTAGACTACTTCATCCTGCTGTTGCAGGTGCGCAGAGCACAAGCTTCTCCTCCGTGGAGAGCCGTTACCTCCTGTTCATGTTTCACGCACAGTTTTACACCGTTGACTGGTTTTTGCTCAGGGCCGGGTTGAGGTGGAGATCGGAAAAGAAGGCTTAAAGTTTGAGAATGGCGCTTTCACTTACTATGGTGTGTCCGCTCTCACGGTGCCCTCATCAGGTGGGTGATGAGAGTGCATGCGCCTTGTTCATCAACACTCTTTATAATAGCAAATAAATTACTGAATGCATTTTTTAACTATTATTTGCTATATATATTATATTATTATATATCTGTCCTTCCGTCTGTGACTAGTGCACCAGTCACCGGTCTCAACACAACGCCGGTCGCCAAGGGACCCCTTTGAGTTGGGAGAAGCCACCAGCCCATCCAGCTACTGTCCAGATTACACGGTCCGAGCCCTCACTGACCTGCAGCTGATCAGGGTATGTTCCTACACTTCTGCCCTCTTCACATTTGTGGCCCACATGTCCTGCCATACGCCATGTTGTAGATTTGGTTTGGGCCTGGCATCCTATTTATGTTGTTCCTCAGTAGCTTTGCCAGCAACATCACACCATTGTCTTGACCGAAATTAGGGCGTAGTGGCGTTGTGAACGGATGCGGTTTATTATAATCCAAACCGCTGGCGTTCTCACTACCGTAACCTTCTAAGTTGTATTTGGGGTATTCTGCGAAGTGGAAAGATGTAATCAGACGATGAGCAGCTCTTCTCCCCCTGCCTCAGGTGACACGTCTGCAGTATCTGAATGCTCTGCGGGCGTCCCGCTTGGCACAGAGCCCTGAACTACCTGAGATCAAGATCCTGCCGAATAGTCAGACTAAACTACTCAATGAAAGAAATATAAGTCAAGGTAAATGAGTTTGTCTCACTGGACTGATTTTATGATTTATTCTTTTTTTTTTTTTTTTTTCCTCCAACAAATAAAAAGTTAGGAAGTTGTTTGTTTTTGCCATATGTTGGTCTCAGTATTTTATTTCTGTTCTGTTTCAAATTGTCTATGAAATGTCATATTTTGTGATGTTTCACAATTCTGTCTTTTCACAGACTAAACTAAGGTCTTTCTTTCTCTCTTTTTCTTCCCTTCCTCTGTCCTCTCATCCTGAATGGCTGGTATAGATTTTTCTGGTCATTTTTCATTCTTTGACACAATTGAGAACTTCTGTTAGTGTAATTTGCATTGAGGTAAATCCAGTCTCACCAGTAAGGATTTAAAAAATAAAGCTTTAGAAATGCCGCAGTGCACCCCAGTCCTGATAGATATGCTTAGATATATATATATATTCCTTACATTTGTAAGACACACTATATAATAATTTATCTTTAGATTTTGTTTGGTGTTCCCTTTTTATGCTTTTTGTTTTTATGTCATGTTTTCTCTGTGTTTTGATATTTCCCCCATTGGCCCATGAAGGATATAAATAGACAGGTAAGGCTGAAGTGAGCCCCAAAATGTTATCTTCACTTGTCTGAACCCGTTTTGTGCATGTTTTCTAACTTAAAGCATTCGTGCAATTCATGCAGCACTAAAATCTGTGTTCAGTCTTGTCCGTGGTTCGAAGGGCCTGTGCATACGTGCAGAGGAATCCATTCCCAATTTTGACCAATTCCTACCACGACTTCACCTACCTCTGTTGCAGTTTTATTCATTTCAGAAGCCTAACTATATTTTTATTCCTTTTGTCATTTTCACTTCTAAGCTGTTTATCAAATGTGAGTAGTACTGTTGGAGGTTTCTCTGAGTAATACTTCACATTATTGTACTTTCCTCATAGCGTGCCTCATTAATGCATTCAATGCACATGTCTTGTTTTTAAATGCACCTAACCTTTTGTATTGCCACTTTTTTCAGTTCAGATTGCTTTGCAATTTAGTGGCAGAGAGAAATGGTCTTTTTAACAAAAGTAGGAAGATGCAGGTCATGGTGTGAAATGTATTACTTTTTTTTTTTTTTTTTTTTAAATGAGGAAAATGCCCCATTGAAGATGTTTCAAATGTTCTCTCCCTCTGCAGGTCCGAGCAGGGGCCAGGAGATTGGAACAGAAAACGAAACTCAGAGTTAAAAAGAAACATTTTATTTTTTAGCCTGATCCACAAGCGAAAAGAACGGAGACGTGTAAACCTTTCAGGAAAGCCAAGCTCGAGCCACAGTGCATTAAAAGGCATGTTGTGGAAGTATTGTTAAGGACGTGCTGGCCTGACTCCCCCTCTGCTGGACTGAAGGTGGCTGTCTGGAGGCGTGCTGTTTTTGTGTTTCTTCTGTCTCTGTACGTCCCTCTACTACAGGCGGATGCACTTCAAGGCTGTTGGGGTGTAGGCATTATCAGCCGCTGATAAAATGTCTGTCATCCAGAGCTTATGTTTCCGAATCAGTCTGTTTTGGTGTGTTGGAACGTACACTTTGTCCTCCCCTTTCCCACAAGCAGTACTCACAAATCTCTGCCCTCACCAACAACACAAGCAGCACCATTAACCAGAGAGTGTGTGTGTGTGTGTATATATATATGATCAGTTGCTTCCTAATATATGCGTGCCAAAGTCATCCTCATGACCCGTATTACCAATAGTGCCCGTTTTTTTTACACTGAATCATTATTCAGAAACATATGCATTGACGTGTGCATGAGTGCTTCTTGCCCCTGCCCATCAACTGTACTGTGCACTTTTTATGGCTCCTAGTAGGTAGTGTTCTCAAAGGGTACATTTCCAAAAGGACTGATGTAATGTTTGTGTTAGCCACTTGTGAATTGAATCACAAACTGTGCTCCAAAGTAAGATGCTTTTTTTTTTTTTTTTTTTAAATCCATCTCCACAAATCTTACACAAGTCTTAAGCTGTAACTGTCATTGGTTCCGCGTTGATGGAAATGGTACGTCCAGACAAGCTACGTTTCGGTTATTTGAGTGTCCGCTAATTCCCGTATTTAGCCCCATACTGATCGCTTGTCTGTTAATCAGTAACATTTTTTAAGTGCCTAATTGAGAAATGTGAACACTAATCAAAAGATTTCTACTTTTTGTGAGAGCTGGAGTACATTCTCTTTACAATTAGATCTCAAAGTTCTTTTTTCTCCTTGAGCAGTGCCAATTAAATCCTTTGTGTTCCATGTTTGCTGTTCTTATTTGTTGCTATTATTTATAACCTGTGTATTAAACGTGTGACTGAACTGTCTATGGATTACAATGTTCAATAATCAATCTACTACTGTGCATATCATTTTGATTTTTGGCATTCTTATAAATTTCTGTGTGAGTGCGACTTGCTGTATGGACATTTTAGGATGAAAATGACTGTTTTTGTCTTTACTGGAAAGGCACACTTCAGCTCTTGGATTTGTGTAGATTTAAATTTTCTGGAAATTTGACTAACAACATCTCAGTATTTGTCAGTAGCACTAGACTTTTTTGACTTTATTTTTCCTTTCAGTGCTTTCATTTTATGAGGCTTAATTGCCTGCTAATTTGAAGAGACTTTGTGATTCCAAGTAAATATTTTACATCTGTAAATCTGCATAGTACTGTTGTTTCTCTATAGATCAACTGATAGTATTATTGAACTAAAGAATGTAAGTATATGTATTTAACGTTACCTGTGCTACTATACGTATCCAGTAAAATGCTGGGGATTTTGGTAGACTATAATTGTACATATATAAATAATTCTCTGTATTATGGAGAAAGTTGATTTATGATAATTTTTTCAGGTACTTTATGAAGTCTTATTATCATGAAGTGTAGCATGTTTTTATCTATTTAATTTTTTATAATGAATCAGGTTTTCCCCTATAAAATTTTTTTTGTTTCTATTAGTGCATAAAATACATTGGATGCTCTCAGGCTCAGAAAATAAACGTAACCCGGTATAAAGCTGACACAGTTTTTTTTCCCCCCGCATATTTATGGTCCATGTGCACATGCCTTCTGTTAATAAAGTGCCCCTGCTTTGTTGCTCTGCGCTTCAACAGCGCCCTCCCCTGACAGCCTTCAATTTTCCACCCAGTCAACATGTAACCTGTTATTGCGCCATGCTAAGTTGTTGCATGACACACAAGAGGTTTTTGCACATACAAGCAATTTGGTCGGCTTAATTTCTGATTCCTTCTTACTTTCCCACACAACACATCAGAAATGGTCCAAAACTGACAATGCTATCTCTTCAAAACAATTTAATTGAAGGCTCTGTATCTCTTTTGCATACAGCCACACCCAAAACTCTTCCAGCATGGGATACAACAACCTGGTTAAAGCTGTAGCATAATTGAACTACTAATTATTTACGTTAGTTGGCGTTGCCACAAAATGAACTGGGTGCGAAACTTCAAATTTCTTTAATTCCATGTGTATTGTTTTTTTGCTATTTACCTTTTGTTAAATTTACATTACATTTATATTATGTGCAAGGGGAGGATAATTGTTCAAAATGTCTATTTTAACATTCTCCAATAAAACTATTGATAATAATAAAAAGAAGTCATTAGAAACATAAGCCTGAGTGTCAACAGGGGGGCTGTCCCTGTAACTGTCCCTGTAACAATCTTGTCTTGAACTCTAGGAAAGGAAGTAATCCTAGATTTCAGGAAGGGGAGTCATGGTGGTCACCAACCCATCAGCATCAGAGGAGGAACAGTAGAGGTAGTCCAGAGCTTCAAATTCCTAGGTGTTCACATTAGCCAGGATCTGACATAAACCATCAATACAGGAGCGATGGCCCGGAAGGCCATCTTCGCACTTCGTTAACCCACTGCTTACTTTAAATTGTAAAAATTCTGGACAGTATGTTTTATTTAATATGCTGGATTGCTCCAAACATTATCTTGCTGTACTTATATAATGAAAAGTTTCAGTTAGATGTGCAGTTTTTAACCCAGTGCAGAGGCATCCTAATAGTTGTAATTGCCCATTATTAATTGTGAATAGCTTCTCTGTCACAATACAAAAATGAGTAATTTGACAGAATTCACTAAATTGACTAACACACATTCCAATGGAGCTCAGTGCAGACACAAGAAGATTTTCTTAAAACATTTTACTTTTTCAAGTAATTACTATATGTAAGCATGGAAACTGGCAAAATTACCTTCCCAAAGTCCTCTTGAAAATATATAGTCAGTAAATTAAAACAAACACATTTAAACCAGGTCTAGGGGCTGTGTATTATTTCTTGGATTATCCTGAATTTTGCACCAGATGTATTGTTCAGCATGAAATATGTCCCCTCATTGAAAATGTGTTCTGCACATGCTTGGTTTCATCCAAACACATTGATGGGGAAGAATGCATTGCTGGAGATATCCTTATCTGTGTTTGACTGTTGAGTATCGTATTGCGTTTCAGCAGTGATCCCTCCTTTGGAAAACCTTTGAGGACATAGCTGTGCTTGATGTCAGAAACCGGCTTTTATGGGAGTGCTGCAGGAAAAGGGTGTGAAAGTTTGTATCCGATGGATTTTCCCAGGCCTCACAAATGGCTTGACTCATCAGCCAGTTATAAAGCCATAGTTCCATGTATAGCGCAACAAAACACTTAACAGGGGTCACAAAGTATACCTAAACCATAAGAGTATGGATTATAACATTTCTCCTCTACTAGAAGTTAAAATGTTAGATAAAACATAGTCAGACTTTATAGTTACAGTATATCTCTCTGTTCCCCTCCTCTGTGTGTGTAGGTGTGTCAGACCTTCTTTGTTTTTTTTAAAGAATGCGACCAAGATTAATGGCTGAACAATTGCAATTGTGAATTTTGCGGTAGTTACAACACCTTCCTTTACCACTGTTAGCCTGTACGGTTCTGTCACAATTGGGGATGCACCTGGCACCAATCTGCGTGACAGCAGGGCTCCAGCCGTGGATGGGTGTGAGTAAATAGTGTACATGGCTGGAGCCTTCTGAGCAGCCGATCGGGGCTGTGACATTTTATGTGGGCCGTGCAACTTATGAGTATAGTTGTTTTCAGTTCTGGGTTAGGGTTGCCAGTTCTGGGTTAGTTTTTGTTTGTTCCCTTGTTGTTTTTCCCAGTTTTGGCCCTCATGCCTGTTTTTTTACTTTGTTGTGTAATAAATCATTGTTCCCAGTATGTCCAGTTTCTACGCTTCCTTCCCTGGTCAACCCGCGAACGTGACTGGTTCTAGGCAATAAAGTTGCTACTGGAGTTCAAACCACACAAACGGAGCTTCCTGCCCATTTCTCATATGTGAAGAGTTACACAGTAACATAAAAACTATATAAATATATTTGGTTAAAGCAGCTTAAAGTAGTCTGAAGGAGCAGGTGAGAAAAAACTCTTTCTGTTTTGTTTTTGTGTTCAGGGAAAGTAAAGTAGCAGGCAGGAATAATGAAGCGTGGATTGAGTAATGAGTAACTCTGTTGTATAGGAAACACTGAAATATTAATGTGTCATAATTAGTACAATTAGTACAACATAATCAGTACAACTACTACTGCTTCTGCTAATAATAATAATAATAATTTATTTTAAAAATGATTTAATATTCTAATAAGGCAAATGGACATAGTATAAAACATAGCAGAAAGTGTAAAGAAATAAAGAACTGTACAAAATACAAAAATGTACCAAATTATATAAAAATATTTCCCTTGTGTGTATTCCCTTGAGTGAAATCTTTCTGGCATTTCCTCCATCTACATGATGTAATGTTAACATTTGGTCATTAATCAGCACTGCGAGTGCTGTTTTTTTTTCTTTTATGTAACAAGGAAAAATCAATCGAGACACCAATGGAGAAGTGAAACCCCGTATACTGTCGTCTGATAATGTGAGATCAGCAGGACTGTGGTATTTAGAACTGAATCTGCATACATGCCTAATGTAAACATTACACAGATTATGAATCTTGTACATAATATGTAGATACACTCTCTATTATTATACACATACTGTGTATGACTGACTGTCTGGAACCCATCTTTTGTCACGTTAAAGGATTTCATCACTTCCGTACTTAAAATTCCTGTGCACTAACTTCCTCCTTGAAGTTTTGTCAGAGTGAATTCTCAAACACCTCCTTTTTTATTGTTCTACAAAATATACAGTCTTTTCACAAAGTTCAAAATCTCTTATTTTTCAAAACATGTAAGGGTCTTTTCTAGGACCGCCTAACAGTTATTAAACAAACATTGAATGTCTGCTGTGGCAAAACCTTGAAGGGAGCAGTGAAGAAGTGAATAATCAGAAGAGAAATCTAAATTGATCTTTGGTGTGACTGCCCTTCAAAACAGCATTAGTTCTTCTAGGTACATTTACACCATTTTTAAGGAACTTTGCTGTTAGGCTGGAGAACTAGAGGTGGTAGTAGCCTAGTGGATAACACACTCGCCTATGAACCAGAAGACCCGGGTTCGAATCCCACTTACTACCATTGTGTCCCTGAGCAAGACACTTAACCCTGAGCTGCTCCAGGGAGACTGTCCCTGTAACTACTGATTGCAAGTCGCTCTGGATAAGGGCGTCTGATAAATGCTGTAAATGTAAATGTAAATGAGAACTAACCGCAGATCTCCTGTAACCCACTCTTGCCAAGTCTTCTGTGTCTGTATGCTTCACCAAATCCTTCAGTGTCTTCAGATAATCTCAATGATAATGAGATCAAGGTTCTGCGAGTGGCCATACAAACTTCCTGAACATCGTTCTTCATGATGCTTTGATAGTTCTGAATGACCTGATAAATTTTGGGCCAATGGTCATGCAATATCTGATGGTGTTGCATGATGGAAAAGTATCTGCCAATATTTCTCAGCATTGAAGACACGATTAATCATGCCCAAATCTCCAAAATCTCCATATTTTCTTCGGCAGACAGCCGCATCTACAGTCCTTATTATTACCAGTTTCTGTGTGCTTCTTCAGAAGAGCATATTTAAAAAGTGTCTGCATTGAAATCTTAGCCTGGCAACTACCTTGTGTCATGAAGCCATCTTCCACAACTTCACCTTGGTAGCAGAGTTTTTCTATGTGTGTTTCTAAATGACCTATCAGTGAAACCACAGACAAACTGTCCTTAATTGCCAACAATGTTTGGGAAATTGTGTGGTCACAATACCTTAGGAAACTTGACCAACAAATGCCTGGTTGTCCCTCCATACAATACCTGTGAACACTTGTGACCCATTTTGATCAATGAGCTTTTCATAATCAGGACAAAGGAAGAAAACATACAAGGACTAGAAGCTCTACATTTTGAAGGAAACAAATTGTGTGTTGTGCAAGACCTGCAAACAGTATCTGTCTTTCGGTAATTGTGACATTCGAGTAATACAGCCATTGAGAAAAGGTTTAGTCATGCCATCATCCATCTTATATTACACCCATTACAATATGAACATGTCTGCACGTTTTTGGCATACTAGTTTAACACTAGTGAAATGTATGGTTTGTGTTTGTGTATTTTCCTCAGTTACTGTGGTACATGTTTCCAAGTAAGACAAGCAAATTTTTCCAAACAGCATGTTTTTTGCTGAAGATGTGAAGGCCCAAAGTACAACACAGTTGTTGCTGCAGAACAACAAAACCCTGTCACTGGCAAGACTGATGGCTGAAGGTCAGAGGCCTGTGATTGGAGTTGCTGAAGTAAGGCTGCATTTTGTGTGAGTAGATGTATTAGCAACCCTTGTGGTTCTTGTTTGGTCAGGCTGGTCCAGCTTTTAAAAAGAGCTGAGGAACAGACCTGAGCTGTGTCAGTTTCACGTGACAGTGCTAAAAGTCAAGACAAAAAAAAAAATAATAAAGAGTTATGTCACTGTTCAGCAAATGGTGGGGTGAACAAAAACAAACTATATCTACAAGGCTTCCTATCCATCATATCCATGAAGAAGCTAATTAAAGATATCATCTCACACAGAAGACTTAAATCATCAGGTTAACATTGCATAACCATTTACATTTACATTTACGGCATTTATCAGACGCCCTTATTCAGAGCGACTTACAATCAGTAGTTACAGGGACAGTCCCCCCCTGGAGTAAGTGGGTAGTAAGTGGGATTTGAACCTAAGTCTTCTGATTCATAGGCATGTGTGTTAACCACTAGGCTACTACCACCCTAGAACCGGTTCCTGGTATGAGCAATAAGGAAGTTGTTCATTTAGAACATGTGTAAGGGCAACTAAATAATCAATTTGAAGCAACAAGATCAACTAACCAGCTTTTCCAAGACAAAAACAAAACATATAAAACGTACCTGTACAGGTACCCATGATCCTACATTTACATTTATCAGACGACTTACAATCAGTAGTTACAGGGACAGTCCCCCCCCTGGAGCAACTTATGGTTAAGTGTCTTGCTCAGGGACACAATGGTAGTAAGTGGGATTTGAACCCGGGTCTTCTGGTTTATAGGCAAGTGTGTTACACACTATGCTACTACCAACCTGAACTGGCTGAAACAGGATTGTTCACTGAATGATGTCAACTACTGACAGAGTAATATGGATGGGCCAATCTTGGTATTTTCCAGGATTTTCAGTCTATCTGTCTGTCTGTGTGTTTATCTATTCGTCTATCCTAATAAGTCCCCAAGTCCAGGAGATGTGTTAAAAATTCATTCATCGACGTTCCTCTTCTTCCTTGATTAAACATAGGACGAGATGCAGAACAGTGACCAGTTTCTTTCTCGTAACATTTGTCGAAAAATGTTACGAGAAAGGTTTTAATTAAAAGATTTAATGCTGAATTTGAAGACGTCCTTCTTCATATGTGCATACATTGTATTGGTTTCAGCAATGAATTCATCAACCACGTCCTTGAGGTTAAAAACATTACTGGTAGTAAGGTGGTAGTAGCCTAGTGGGTAACACACTCGCCTATGGGGTTCAAATCCCGTTTACTACCATTAAATGCTGTAAATGTAAATGACTTATTAGTCAGTAATGTTACACAAATAACGCTCAAATGCACTTTTACTGTTTTTTTTTGTTGTTTTTTTTACTCTGGTGGCAACAGAGCTGGTGTTTACGACCCGACCTCTGCAATAAACCTGAGTGCTGCAACAGCGTCCTGTGTCGTCAGCAGAAATTCCCCCGCGCCGCCGTATAAAGAGCCGCCGCGTCTCCGCCGGTCGTCATTCAGCCCGAGGCAGTCCGGCAGGCTCACGGTCCCACCACCACGGAGCTGGACGTCCCTGTTTATCAGCCGCATTCTCTCGTGTCTCCATTTACCTTCAGGAAGATGTCAAGCACGCTGCTCGACGTGTCCCCGTCTTCGGACAGGTGAGGCGGACGATGCTTCAGTTCAGACACAGATTAATAGCACAGATTAAGACAAAGTCTGAGTTTATCGCTCATTTTTTTTTATGAAAAAGAGCACTTTTTAAGTTTTTTTTCGCTTTTTTTATTTTTTATTTTATTCTGTGTCCGCAGCAGCGCCGCCGCTGTCGAGTTTGACGAATGTGCAGAGCGCCACCATGTGAAGGAGGTAAGCAATCACGCCTGGGGACACTACAATGAAGCCCATCCTGGGACGCTTCCCAGCGAACTTCCCTGTCCTGTATTTCCAGAGCGGGGCGGCCGACGAGGACGTGCACTGCAGCCTGCATTCTGGGCTGCGTATCGAGATGTGCCAGCATCCGCACACCATGCACCAGGTCGTCAAGCTCATCGTTTACCTGAAGAGGATGAGGAAGAGCCAGAAGCTGATAAGCACTGAGTTCAGCGATCATGAACTGTGCGATATGTTCATGGGGGCGGTGATGGAAGGTAACTACATGGATTCCACAATGGCCTGATCCAGTTACATCACAATGCTCAGATCTGTGACAGACACAGTATATCAAATCTGTCTCCCTGCCTCACTTGGTTCAGTTTTCTGTTGTTCGGTAGTGAACAGTGCCGCTGTGCGATGCTCTCTTCACCGCTGACTCTCTGTCTCTGTCCCTACAGAGTGTGCAGTAATGGAAGTTCAGGAGCCCACCCATGCTGCGGCCCAAAACTTCAGCAAGACAGGCAAAGTGACACAGTGCAAAATCTGCGATGAGTACAACAAAAGCCTCGTTCTCAATAAGTCTGTTCCGGAACTGCAGGCCATTGTGTTGCCCGGAGGAAATGAAAGCAAGAGCGGTAAGTGCCCAAAAGCCTAATTTTGCACTGCACTTCATTTTGACTCTTTTGGGGAACTTCCGACGTAGTTGTGTCCGGATGACCTTCCATCACATGCATCCCTCTGTCTTCTCAGTGAAACTGAACCTGTCAACATATGTCACACCCACTGCCACAAGACCTCAGGCCCAGCCTATTGCACTGGGCATCGTGGACAGCAACTTCTACCTTGCGTGTAAAGCAACCTCAGACAAAACACCGGTCCTGACCGTGGAGGTAAGATTTAGAAAAAATGTAGCTACTTTTGTAATAACACCTAATATTATGTCTATTATTATTACCAGTTGTTTGAGATGAAGTTACCCAAGGTAAAATTTACTCCAGTAAAAGTAAAAGCCCTCTATTTAAATTTCCACTTGAGTAAAAGTACAAAAGTATTTCCCTTCAAATGTACTTAAGTATCAAAAGTAAAAGTGCTGCAATTTATTGTGGCTCTGGAGTTTAATTTGAATTTACTGGTTAAATCAATTCATTTTAGGTCAAAGGAATTTGTCACTTCTGACATCAATTTTTAATGTAATGCTATAAAAAAAACACCAATAATACACAAATATGCCACTGATATATTTACATTTGACATTTATCTGACGCCCTTATCCAGAAAAAGTTATAATCAGTAGTGACGGTCATCCTGGAGACACTCAGGGTTAAGTGTCTTGGCTTCGGACCACCTTTATATTTTTAGCCCAGACTTTGGAGTTTTGGAAGCCGAACCTGTGAATATTAACAGTTAAATGAACAGTTAAAATGGACATTTTAATGTACATTTTGTTTTCCATCTACTACTGTATTCACAATATAACTTGTTTTGGGTGATGATTATATCACATAACGGCTTGCATCGTATATTATAAGCAAAATTTATTAGATGATATATGTGGTCTACGCATTTGAAAAGACTGTAAACATGATCACCTAAATCTATTTTGACCTGTTAATGCAGCACACGTAAAATACGTACATCGCTGAAAAAGATGCTCTGAGGAATCCTTAAAAAACCTTCAAAAAGGTTATTTCACTGGCAACTGGACTTGTTATGGATCCTTGACAACGTTTCGCCCTTCCACTCCATCCCAGAGGGCTTTCTCGGGACTTGAAAATAACCTTTTTTGAGAACCATGACCTGGATGACTTAGACCTGAAATAACCTTCACAGATATCTTTGAAAATACATCCTACACACCCTACAGAGAGTGTGATGAGATAAATTGTTTGTGTTGTGGCATTTCAGCACCAAGTCACATGGGATCAGTTTAAATAATCTGGGAATGTAGCTGGGTACAAGCACAACTCCACTTGCCATTTTTTAAGCGTCATACTGTACATGACAGATTTGATTTTCCAGCATTTAAAGTTAAAATCATGTTGAAATCACAGTTTGTCTACTTCTGCGATTATGGCCTTATGTGTTTCCTTCGATTAGATGGTGAATCGTACAGATGAAATCGTACATGGCTAAGGAAGTCACAAAAGGCATTTGAAAGTGAAATGGACCTTCTTCATTTCTACAAATTTGAAAAAACTCTCAAATAAGGCTGAGGTGCAATTCTGGCAAACTGGGATCAGGCGTGTTCTCCCTCTTAAATCGCGGCATAAGCAAGTGTATGCAACCAGTTGTGTAGCAGGTCAACAGTCATGCGCTGAAATTCGATTGGTGCATTTACAGCACTCATTTAGTGCTGTAAACATACCGGAGTTAAAGTAAAAAGTCTCAGATACACAAAAAAACTACTTCCAGTGTAGTAGTACAGTGTCCACCACTAAATGACACTTGCTTGATTGTAATGTAAATATTATGTAAAATATCATTAAATGATATTTATCTCATCCTTCTCAGGTGATCAGTGATCAGCAACAGCTTGAGACCATTAACGCAGAGGGCGACATGGCGCGCTTCCTGTTCTTCAAGTCGGTCAACGGCCAGTCCATGAATACGTTCGAATCTGCCAAATTCCCGGGTTATTTCATCAGCACGTCTTTCAAGGACCAGAAGCCGGTGGAAGTCTGCAAACAGCAGGTCACCGAACGCATTAACACCTTCAGGGTGAACAAAGTGTAGCAGATGCACCGAAGTAAACTCCAGAGTGTATGTACTGTGTACAGACCTTTAGGTTGTGAGAAACATGATTTTTTTACTCAGAAACAAACAATTCTTTACCCCCGAATGTGCAATTGTTGCAAAGCATTTCATGTTGAATGGTGTTCCATACATGGGCATCATGCACAACAAATACGCACCGTGTTGCAGTCTGGGAAGTTCATATTGAATTTCTGCAGCTAATATTAAATGAATTTCTTTTATTTAATTATGATTTAATATGACTAAATTATGCATCATTATTTAATATTTATTTGTAATTAGTTGTCTGTCTAAAGCTTCTTACAGCTACAAATGCATCCTAGTTGTTGTTTCAGATGTACTAAAATTTGCAGTTTTGGCTCAGACCTTACAAGCTGTGTGCTTCTGCAGTGTCCTGCTGTCTTTGTATGTACTATTGTCCAATGTCACGATTGTTGCATTTTTATGTCTTTATGTCTTATAATCATTATTATTTGTCAGAACCACTGTGTCAGTATGTATTTACTGATATATATTGGCAATTAAAATTTTTCATATCGACTCTTGAGAATGGGCTTTTTTTTTTTTTTGCCCCTCGCCCCTCTCCCCTCCACTCAGGGCTCCGAAACCAGTTATATCACCTAAATTGTTGTAGAGGCTCCCAGCACATATATATCGGTCTGTAAGGTTTGCAAAAAAGAACCAGACAACGGATCAGCATCTACCTTTGGGTGTCAGGGACTTTCGAGCCTGTAGTCAGGCCACATTACGGTGGACCAGTAGACTCGGGATTGGGGAAATATTACAGTGGGATATAAAAGTTATTATTCAGACATGGCAGGTGACAGGTTCTGCATCACAAGGACACTATGCCTCAGTTTGATTTCTCACAGAATGGAAAAATATTAGTTTTTTCTGCAAATTTCACTTAATTTTATTGCACATTCCCACTGGCTGGTCCAAAGCATATTTAACTACGTGAAGAACGAAGAACCTTGAAAATCTTTACACTTTAATTGTGCAGTTTCAGCTCTTTGTCTTCATTGTCGTATTGCATCAGTTTTAATGAGAATTTTGTTAAATGTAGCATGTTTTGAGTAATTCATTATTGTTCAGTGCAACTCCTTAATCAGGGAGGGTGATTTGAGGAAGTCACCATTTCTGAAGGTTATCCTAAAAACCTGCAGAGAAGGGGTTCTCGGCTCGTAAGGTCGACCGAGCATGTCAGCTTAGTGCCGTCCAGGACCCCCGTCCCCACCCCTCAATACAGAGCTACACTAAACAGTCAGAAACAGTGAGGAAGAACATCCTGGCAATAGCTGCTGATGTGTCACGATTTCAGCCAGCGGCCTTCTCCTGCCGTCCCTCTGGGACGCAGGGACACCAGCAGAAGGCCTGCTGAAACCCAGCACGGAACCTGGAAAAGCACACACAGACACTTTCCCATGTAGAGTAGAAATCTCTGTACATGGGATATTTCAGTGGGTATTCCCCACTTTAATGAAAAGCCGGAGCTATGCTGGGCTGCCCAGGCACTCACTGCATTATTCATTTCCAGTTTGTGCCATAGATCTCCCTAGCGATACTGTGGCTGCTAATACCTAATTGCCAATTTAACAACCCGTCACACAAAATTAGATGGTGAACCCAAACACCAGCGCAGTTCTGTGCCAGGATGTAATTTCTGCCCCAACACAAACAATGCAGACGGGCCAGCAGAGGGAAAATACCAGTGCACTTAAGCTAATTTAAAATTGTGGCTATTCATAGCTGAATAAGGAGAGTTCAGTACATGAAACTGACACTGAAAATCATTCAAATTTTACAAATCCAGATTAGGAAAGATTATTATTATAGCAAAATATTTAACCAAAATATGCCCTTGCCGTGCCGCAGAAAATTGTGACAACTGGATGTGGATGGGTGTCCATATCTACTCCAACTCTACTGCAATTTATAATTACGTTAAGACTGAAATGTTAAGACTAAATGAGTTACACTACATTGCTGTGTGTTCTATGGTTTCTTTAAATAAAAACCATATGTATTCTTTGAAAGAATAAAGGGAATAATATACATTCATAAGAATTTTTTTTGGTGGGGAGAAGGGGGTAACATAGCTGTTAACGTATATTTTTTAAAAGATTATTTGGGCGATTATTCTATCGAATAGTCGACTATTATAATGACTATTTAGATGATTTATCTAACTATTATTTTTCTGTTGCATAATAAATAAAAAAACCCATAAAATCACTAATTGCCCCTAAAGATTAAATAGATGACTTTATTATACAAAAGTATCCAAAGCCAAACATCCTATGCTTAAACAAAACTCTTTTACAGTACCAATAACTCAAGTTTATTGGTACTGGGGCAGTGGTGGCCTAGCGGTTAAGGAAGCGGCCCTGTAATCAGAAGGTTGCTGAGGTGCCACTGAGCAAAGCCCCGTCCCCACACACTGCTCCCCGGGCGCCTGTCATGGCTGCCCACTGCTCACTCAGAGCGATGGGTTAAATGCAGAGGACAAATTTCACTGTGTGCACCATGTGCTGTGCTGCTGTGTACCTCATGTGACAATCACTTCACTTTACTTTACTTTAAGTTTAAAGGTTAAAAAACACTGTGGAGTTCACAGTATGGATATCCCAGCTTGTTCAAGACAAAATAAAATTACTGTTTCACAGTTTTTTTAAATGCAGTGCAAAAACAAACACTGTGCAGTTCACAGTGCAGTTCCTCACTGCAGTGTTATACCATGATTAATTTATTTGAATGCTGACATGACAAACTTTTTAAAAGTAATGTTATGTCCAACAATGCATTTCATCATCATCTAGCAGCTGTTCTTAGTAAATTGGAAAGGGGTGCACATCATTTTCAGGTTCTCACTAGAGCAACAGTATAACTTGGTTCTACTAATGTATTCATATTAATCTAGAGGTATTTATCTGCACAATAAAGTATTTCCAGACCTTAGCCCGAAGCAGACAGACATTCTGCTACAGGTGAATAAAATCAAAATCAGGACGCAAAATGTCTTCATTTAAAAAGAAAAAACTCTCAGATCCATGCTATTATTTCACTATATAGCTACTGGAATGTTTTAACCTGCATTTTGGAACATATTTAATGTCTGATTGTCATTTCTGTTATAGTTTTGGGACAAAATTCAGGACATTCTTCCCAAACTCCCTGCTCAAAGTGACTATTACTTGCTTCGATGGCTGAGAGGTGAGAAGGAATAAGATTATTTTAGTTACCAGTTAAGGAAGATGAATGAGAATTTAAATATGCAACCCTGAAGAAGAAGCCTATTATTTACACAAGGTAGAGATAAAGAAATCTCCAGCTGGATTTGGCCAGCTTTGTTGCTATAATCAGCACAACTGTTTTCATTCAGATCATTCAACAGGGTTTTATAATTATCAGGGACACATTTAGGTCAAAAAACACAGAATTCCATTGGAAAATACAAAAGTTCCTCTCTACACGTCATTTGATTTTTTTCATGCAAACGAGGACATGTCTGAGTGACATTGTGTGCAAATTAATAATAACAACAATAATAAGCTTTTGACCGAAGTCTTCAGCTAGGCGCATTTCTTTAATGGCTTTTCAACAGTTGGCCCCGTTTGCAGTATTTTTGTTCAGCAGCCACTCTATTTGTCCGCGGCCCGTGGTCAGTTTAACAACCATGGCGACAGAATGGAGCAGGCAGGGGTACAAGCTAACTTTGATGGTGTTCCTCTGGGGTGCGGTGGTGGGACGGGCGGAGGCGGCAGGCCCGGGCGGCAGCTACATGAACGTCAGCAGCGGGGCCACATCCAGTGTGGTCGCCGTGGACGTCAAGCCGCTTGAGGCTTGCTTCATTTAGGGGAGGAGCCTCGCTGCCGGATGTACTGCGTGACCTAATTTGTGTAATCTTGCTCTTGCATTCTTCTTCTGTGCCATGTAAAAGAGTGTTTTCAAAGGCCGGAGAGGTTGTCAAAAAAAAAGGAATCACCTAAAACCAAAAACTGTTGAGAAATAGTAATTTCTGAATAAAAATTAATAAAAATTCCCCTGTTCTGTACATCATTGTCCAAGTTACACAAGCATACATGACTTGCCATATCATATAATACTTCCATTTTGTGAAAATATTCACACAGAATACACTCAAAACAGTATACACATATGTGATCATTTATGTAGAACAATTAATTAGTCATACATGGTTTGTAATTATACACCTGGCCAGTAGGTGGTCTCGTTTGCACATGAAGCTTTGAGAAATTAACCCTTTCATGAACCACTTGGCTCAAGTGGTTCGACAATCCAAAACTCCAACACCAAAACTCTCCTCACGCTTCCTCCTCCGGCTCCACAACAATGAGCCTGGACTGGTGGATGGAGTGGTCCTTAAGTAGTCCCGGTCATGTGTGTTGACTAGCTGGCAGTTGACAAGGGAATTAGTGGGTGGAACCATAATCCAAATCTCCGCCCAGCAGACAGCCTAAAAAGGAAACACGCACAAACACATAGCACCCCAAACCATTCTACGGCTCAAAGGACGTACCAGCACTTGCACAGTCTTTAACTCCCATTGCAGTTGGACTGAACCAGGAACACCAGGGAAGGGAGAAGCCTAGCAACAACTGCCCTCCTGTGTGACCCCGGAGTGTTTGTGAGTTTTGAAACTTATTGAATTGCATGAAAATGGAATTTCATTAATTTCGGCGTGTGTGTGTTTGCCATTACAGAAAGCCATTAAGGCCACACCAGAGTCACAATTTGCAGGAATTAAAAAAGTGCTACTGATATATATTAGCTGATGAAACTTACTCCCATAACTTATATAATAATATGGTAAAGTAAAAAAAATGTCCACAATAACATAAAATAATTTTAGAGGATCTTGGATCTATAAATATACTAAATGTACACAGAATTTAAGCTTCAAAATTCAAGATGCAATAAAACGAGGCATGACTGCTCATTGTAGAGTGTGCTGCACTCTGCTATGCAGTCGAACTGTCAAGCCTACCAGCAGGATGAGCACAAAGTGATCAACTGGTTTTCCCCACTGGTACTGTGTATCGCACGCTTGTCACTCTCGTTGAACTTGATCTCCTGGATGACGTCTGGGTGTTTGAGGACTCGGAGTAAGACTGTCTGAGATCTGCAGTGGGCTAAAGAGACTAAGAGAAAAACTCACAATTCTCATTAGGTCTATCACATGGAGAGACAATAATAAACAATCAAAAATTCCATGATAATAACCTGTAACAGTTAATAAGCTTTATGATCTTAAACAGTAATGCAGTTTCAGTAAACAACTGGTATGAAATATTATTACAGTCTTATATAAGTCTCATAAAAATAACTGGTTAGAATGTCATGAGCCCTATGACACAGAATAAATTATTTTGATAAGTAAAAAAATTATCATTAGTCTTTATCTTCTGTAAGATGTAGGTTTACCCACATACACTTTTAATTTGTGTTAAACATAGTGCACACTATTATCCAGCATCTTTTTTTTTTACTATTAAGAACATATCTTTCTCTCCCTCAGTGAACATGCTCTTAAGTGATTTTAGGTCTAGGTACTGAATTCCAGCTGCTTCACTACCAGTTCTCTTCTGTGAGACCTCTTTTCTGTAATGATGAATTCAGTGTCAGTGCTAAATTTCAGACAAAGTTGCTTTGCTACCTGTAATTTTCCAGCATTTCTCTCTACAGTAGATTTCTGTCAGATGGCCAGAAAGCAACGAGCTTCCAACACCAAGCCCAGATCCTTGAAGATGGGATCTCCTTCACCCTCGTTTTTCACCTTCTGGAAGATGGCCAGGTGAGATTTGCCTGATAGAGAAAGTGAAGTTACAGACTGTCTGCTTATAAAAACCATGCAGGCAAATAATCATAACTTCATAAAGTTTATGATAATGTAAAACTGTGGAGAATAGTATACAAACTCTCTCTACACACAAAAGCACTGTATTCAAACCACTCCAACTTGATGTTACCTGGCAGAAAGAGGCATGGCACAATAGAGGTTAAGAGAATTAACTGTTTCTAATTTATTATTTTAATTATTATTGCAGTTACATGTGAATATTGTATGTAAAAAAGGTATCAATGTTACAGAGAAAACCAAAATGAAAAGGAGAAAAGGTAGAGAAAGAGAGAGAAAAGCCATGAGAAAAATAAGAAAATAAGAAAAGACTCAGGTACTGATGGGATGATTCCCCTCAGCTTCCGATGAAAAAGAAGATGGAACTCCCGAGACCACAAGTAAACATTCCTTTATACATTTGACCCACAGGAAGTTGTCACAGACCAAACAGAATTTGTTGTTTCTGTCTTGTCCCGGTGGTGCTCTGCAGGGAGGGCATTGCCACAGCAAAGACCCCAAGAGACACCCTAACTTACCGGATATACGATTCTGATCACAAACACCAAACCAGGGAAAAAACATCCCAGACGAGCCCCCATTTGTCACGTTCCTAAATCTAGGGGTCTTAGAAACGCAACAAGGTTGTGGAGAGGAGGAGGTCCACTTATGGGTGTCTCTTGGGGTCTTTGCTGTGGCAATGCCCTCCCTGCAGAGCACCACTTTTGTTATTTTTCCTTTCTTTCTTTTGGAACTACTCCGGGTGGGGGTACACGTCACACGAACAGCCTCAGCTTGAGTCTGCCGGGGTGATGTTCGTTCAAAGTTGCCTCCAATAGGTACCCTCTGAATAGCAGGTAGGTTAAGGTAGCTTGTGTTAGGCATGTTTAGGACCGGATTTACAATTTTGCTGTTGTGTTTGTGGCCTCAGGTATATGTTCGGTGGAGAGAAGTTTGTGTAGGCTTGGGTGGTTGTTAGTATTCAGCTTTTTGTTTTTTGGCGTACATGTTTTGTGTGGGGCAGTTGATCTGTTTGTGTACACAGGTGTGGGTCTAATGTTAGCACAAGATTCATTTTGAGTGTGGTGGCTGTGTTGTATAATTTTTGTGGATATTCATTAGTGCTCCTTCTGCATTCGTTTGGCACAGTGTTTGAAAGAGACGATATTTTAGTTGTTGTGTGGTGTTCGCTCAGTCTCAGTAGTGAGGTTCTTCAGCGGAAGGATACTGTTTCAGTTGTGGAGCATGTTGGTTAATAGGAATGTTTTTCCCGGCCCTGCCTGCTGATGTGCTCTTGTCAAGTTTTCTGCCGATCCGTGAGTGACTCTGATGCGGATGTAAAAATCCGTGAGTGCTCATTGGAGAAGCGTGAGTGGCTTGATTCAGCGAGAGTTTGTCCAGAATGCGAATACCATAACTACATGCTCGCAAGATGGTGCAGGAGCTTCAGCTTTTGCCAACTAGAGTGTCAGCGTGAGCTTGAGCCCAGAAAGTTGGAGCAGCAGGTTGGAAGGGAATGTGACTAAGTACCAGTGTGTGCTTTTGTGTACCACTGAGTGTGCTTTTGTGTAAAGCTCCCGTTTACACAAAAGCACACCTCCCGTTCGTGGAAGGAGTTGAGGCCTACCAGCTCCACCTGCCATCTGCCATTGGTCACCTCCACCTGTATAAAGAGACTTCAGATGGTGTTTGAGAGGTCCCGAGGGTCTGCTAGGCCCTTACTCTTTCGGGAGGTCCCCAGGGTCCACGGAGATCTGCAAGGAGCTCCGTTGGGGATCTCATTCGTGTGTCTTGTTGCTTTGTGTGATAGATCCCTTTGTTGTTAGCCTGTTAGCTTTTAGCCTGTTATGTGCCCTTTTTGTTAACTTGTGTGTGTTTGAGTTATCCCCGCTGGACCATCCCTTCCTTTAGGCTGTTTTAATGTAGGTTAGCTGTGTTGAGTCTGCTGTTCTATTGTACCTGTTAGCTCACTGTGAATAAAAGCACTGTTTGTACTCTTTGTTTGCTGGTGAGTATGTAAAAGTGGACCTCCTCCTCTCCACAACCTTGTTGCGTTTCTGAGACCCCTAGACATACTTTACTTTACTTTACTTTACTTTACTTTATTTGGCAGACGCTTTTATCCAAAGCGACTTACAATGGGAAGACACCAGCAATTCTCGTTCGATTTCTATAGAATATCAAGTATACAAACTAAGAGCCCTGATAAGGCTTAGACTTGTCATTGAAGAACATGCTCGGAGAGTGTTGGGTGCTAGACTAAGAAAAATTATAATGTATTTATACATTTTGTATTTATTTGTTAAATGTGTATGCATGTGTATGTGTTAAATTTGTCTGTAATATTTTTGGAATAAGAAGGTTTTCACCTTCTTCTTAAAAGTGGTGATAGTCTCGGCTAGTCGTGTGGAGGAGGGTAGGTTGTTCCACCAGCCAGGGACAACAACGGAGAACAGACATGATTGGAAACGGAGACCCCGTGAAGAAGGAATTTTTAGTCTCCTTTCGTTTGCCGATCTGAGAGAGCGTGTAGGAGTGTATCTAGGTAGTAGTGTGTTGATGTAGGCGGGCGCAGTTCCATTTACAGCCCTGTAGGCAAGCATCAAGGATTTGAACTCAATGCGAGCAGCTACCGGGAGCCAGTGGAGGGAGGTAAGGAGAGGTGTAACATGGGTGTATTTTGGCTGATTGAAGATGAGGCGGGCTGCCATATTTTGGACCATCTGGAGTGGTTTTATGGTGACTGCAGAGGCTCCAGCCAGGAGAGAGTTACAGTAGTCGAGTTTGGAGATGACCATTGCCTGGACGAGGAGCTGCGTAGCCTGTTGTGAGAGAAAAGGCCGAATCTTGCGAATGTTGTAGAGAGTGAACCTGCAGGATCTGGAGATCGCAGCAACATGATGGTTCAAACTCAGTTTGTTATCTATCCAAACCCCAAGGCTTTTTGCAGATGCCGTGGGTGTTAACAATAGCGATCCAATTTGAATTGAAAGGTTTTGCTGAGGAGAATTGTTGCCCGGAAAGATCAGAATCTCGGTTTTGGATAGGTTGAGTTGGAGGTGTCGCTCAGACATCCATGCCGATATGTCTGAGAGGCAGGCCGAAATTTTTGTTGCTATAGTAGCATCTTCTGGTGGGAATGACAGATAGAGCTGGGTGTCATCAGCATAGGAGTGATAGGAGAAGCCATGTGATTGGATGATGTGACCAAGTGACAGGGTGGTAGTAGCCTAGTGGGTAACACACTCGCCTATGAATCAGAAGACCCTTGTTCAAATCCCACTTACTACCATTGTGTCCCTAAGCAAGACACTTAACCCTAAGTTGCTCCAGGGGGACTATCCATGCAACTACAGACTGTAAGTCGCTCTGGATAAGGGTGTCTGATAAATTCTGTAAATGTAATTTAATGGAATGGAAATATTCACATATCAATGACCAATCGTGTTTATGTCTGGAAAATAACTTAATGACTGTGACTTAATTACAATTAATCAACAAAAATTAAGATTTTTTTATATATATAAAAAATATATGTTCATATATAAAAAAATATATGAACAAAAATGTATATTTTAATGGAGATAAAGGTTAGGACACCCTACCCCCTAAGAACTAGTATATAACTTCAGTGACACACCTTTGGTAGCCTTTTATCAGTCTCTGACATTGATCAGAAGAAAGTTTGTCCCACTCCTCAGCGCAGAATTCTCTCAGCTGTGAGATGTTTGAGGGTTTTCTTGCATGTACAGTCCGTTTCAAGTCACCCCACAGCATCTCAATGGGATTAAGATCAGGGCTTTGACTTGGCCATTCCAGGACTCTCCACTTCTTAGTTTTTAGAAAGTCCTTGGTGGATTTGCTGGTATGCTTTGGTCCATTGTCATGTTGCAGTATCCAGTTCCGCTTCAGCTTAAATTTTTTTGCAGATGGTTTCACGTATTCTTTAAGCACCCTCTGATACACAGTTGAATTCATGATGGATTCTATGATGGTGAGCTGGCCAGGTTCTGCTGCAGCAAAGCATCCCCAAACCAAGATACTGCCACCTCCATGCTTCACAGTTGGTATGGGGTTCTTTTCGTGGAAGGCTGTATTTGGTTTACGCCAAACATGTCTTCTGTTCTGGTGTCCAAATAATTACATTTTAGACTCATCTGTCCAAAGTACATTATTCCAGAAGTCATTGTCTTTGTCTATGTTTGCTCTGGCAAACTTCAGTCTGGCCTTAATGTTTCTCTTAGAGAGCAGAGGTTTCCTCCTTGCACACCTCCCATGAAAGTCATACTTGTGTAGTCTCGTTCTGATAGTAGAGTCATGCACTTTCACACTGACAGTAGCCAGAGACTGCTGTAGTTCCTGTGATGACATTTTAGGATTTTTGATTACTTCTTTGAACATCTTACAATCTGCTCTGGGGGTCATTTTGCTTGGATGGCCAGACCAGGGCATGGTGGCAGTTGTTTTGAATGTCCTCCACTTGTAAACAATTTTTCGGATGGTGGAATGGCTGATGTCAAATTCATTTAAGATATTTTTAAATCCCACAATCTTCTTTCTGAGGGCATCAGACAGCTCTTTAGATCTCACCATGGTGCTCACTTCAATACTTCAACAGTCAGGAGCACACCAAACTAATCTGAGGTTTAACCAGGGCGAGGCTCCTTTAAAATGCTGGGTAACAATGTACTGATCATATGCACCTGACGTGATACAGCTGTGTGTGATTTTAACCATTTTAAGTGGGATAATATGTGGGGGTGTCCTAATGTATTCCTCACCAGAAATTGCATTATTTTTTAATTACATTTCACAGAAAGTTTTAAAAAGGCCTTTCTTAATTTTAATTGTTTAGTGTCAACAGGGGGGGGGGGTTGCCTGTAGCAATCTTGTCTTGAAGGGAAGTCATGAAGGGGAAGAGGAGACAGAACCGCTGTCAGCATGTTTTCATATGAAGATGCTGATAACCACAGTTTCATTAACCTTGATGGTAATGCAGAGTCAGTGCTGTAACTTGAATTAGCCACTAATTAGCTGAAATAGTAGCGTAGTGGTTCATCAACCCTTTGTTCTTCCAAGGGGACTGAAATGCAGAAAGTAGAAAGTTAATAGGTGGGAGCAGTGGTAATTATTTCCAGTCCAAAGACTGAAAAGCTACCATACCTTACCGTGATTGTTTAAATGTAAGTACCTGCAATTTGGTCACAAGTAGCCTTCCAGTGTTTTTTTTTTTGTTTTTTTTTTATATATATTTTATTTGTTAAATGAAAGCGAACTTAGATATGATTTCATTTACAGGGCCGAGTGGAGGTGGAAGCTGGAAATGAGAGCATGAAATTAGAGAATGGGCCCTTCTCCTACTATGGAGTGATGGCTCTGAGCAGTCCAGCTTTAGGTAAGTCACATATCTGAAAATAAGCAGGTAAAAAGGAAATGTTCTGAAAAAAGGTGGCGAGAAGAGGTTCTCAGACTGGTTGTGGGGAAAATTGCATGTCCGGGGGAAAACGTGAACCATATTGATGGTGTAGTGACAGATGGTGACAGTGGGAAACATGATGCATGTCGCACGTTCTCATGTCATACAAACATGGTGCATGAGAAACTGGATCCAGGAGAGATAAAGGGTCACCTTGAAGACTGTTGGCTGAAAACACTGTTCTGTCTTATTTTTAGAGCTGTTGAGAAACAACACAGTTACCTACTCTGTTATACAGTTTGTTATACCTTTGTGGTTGTATATCATGATGGCCAGTCACTGATTGACTCTGAGAAAGTCAGTTGTTTTACAACTTAGACTGACAGCATTCAGTGTATTTCTTGTTCAGTTTACTATTAGTTATTATTTAATGTCTTAAGAGAAAAAAAAAATTGTATAATTTTTATTTCTACTGTTATTATAATTTTGGAGGTATACCATAATGAATCTATCTCTCTGTATAACCTGTACTGCCCACACCAAGGGTTTCCAGCCCAAGCCTCCAGCTCCTGTCATAATTACCTCTCAGTTTTTGAACTGAATCAGGTTTGGTGGAACTGGGAGAGAACTAAGCTGTGTGAAGGACTCCTGCCCTTGTGTTGGAGACACCTGGTCTGGATGGAAAACAGAGGATTAAGTCACTGGGATATGATGACCAAAATTCCTCACAGTGGTGTCAGTGAGCTTTCACACAGTGGATTTAAGTAGCCATTTTATAAATTTGAAGTTCTTCTCTATGTCTCTCTCTATCTCCGTCTGTGAACGCCTACATACGTGTCAATACGCATTGACATACTGTGCATAGCCTATGGTTTGTCAAGTCCATGCGGGCATGACGCGGCGGGTGTACGGAGAGCAGGACGAAGAGTGACGAGGAGACAAGGAATGAAGGATGCTTTCACCTGACATCACGAAACAGGGGTTTAATTGGTGAAGCACAAGACAGGGGAGACATCAGAGACGTTGACACTGGTGAACACGGAACATGACGTTAAAGACCTGACAGCGAACAGAAACGAACAGGGCAGCTTTAAACAATTAACACCGGTGAAAACGATTAGGGAACATTACACAGGACAGATCCCGGACCGGAGTAACCCCTTTTCGGACTGGATCGTGACATGGCATAGTATTAGTTCCAGTAGACATCATTACTTCCTCCAAAATCCACCTCTCCCAAAGAGCCCTGGTTCAACAAACTGTCATGATCCGGTCTGAAAAGGGGTTACTTAATTATGTCTGAATAAAAACAATAACTTTTATATCCCACTGTAATATTTCCCCAATACTGATCCTACTGGTCTACCGTAATGTGGCCTGACTACAGGCTCCAAAGTCCCTGACACCCAAAGGTAGATGCTGATCCGTTGTCTGGTTCTTTTTTGCAAACCTTACAGACCGATATATATATGTGCTGGGAGCCTCTACAACAGTTTAGGTGATATAACTGGTTCATGTGACTTCCTTCACTGGAAACGGTACAACACGTGCCTTCGCTTCGGACAAGGATTCTCAGTTCTATTCCTGTGAAGGCCATGGCATGGATGCCACGTTCTACTGTGCCACTTTTGAAGACTGGAAGTGTCATAAGTGGCCAGAAATACATCTTTCTTTTCCCAGCCTGAGAAGGATCCATCTGATGATGGGGTCCAAATTATGCCACAATTCATGGCATGGCTTCTTTCAGAGATTCAAGATTCAAAGATTCAAGATTTAAAGAACTTTATTAATCCCAGAGGGAAATTGCTCTTGGTTATACAGTTGCTCAGATTAATCAGATTAATTAATTAATTAATCTACCGGGAAAATAAATAAAAAATATAAAATACAACGAGAAATAACAATAAATATAAGTAAAATAAAATAGAATAGTAATTAGCCCTCCACATAATTTAGTTACCTATTGCACTAAAACTTAGTGTAAGTGAAAAGAAGAAGTATTGCACAAGTGTATTATTATCAGATATTGCACTTAGAACAAAAGTGTAAAATATTAGTAGTTATTAACCAGGAACTACTGCTAGTCCCTGACCTGTAGTAAAAATGCTATAGAGAAGAGTTATATAATTTTATGGCTGTAGGGAGAAAAGATCTCCTGTGGCGCTCCGTAGAACACCTGGTCATAATTAGTCTCTGGCTGAAGATGCTCCTCTGGTCGTCCCTATAGCGGGTGAGAAGGATTGTTCAAGATTGTTCATATTTTAGACAGAATCCTCCTCTTTGCCACGACATCAATAGAGTCCAGATCCAAACCGACCCTTCCAAAATCGGACAGATCCGGCCCTTTTAATTACCTTGTCCAGTCTGTTTCTGTCTGCTGCTTTTATGTTATATCCCCAGCAGACCACTGCAAAGAAGACGACACTCACCACCACAGATTCGTAAAACATTCGAAGAATGGTATTACAGATGTTGAAAGATCTGAGCCTTCTCAGAAATTACAGCCTGCTCCGTCCTTTCTTGTAGAGGGCCATTGTGTTAACTGACCAGTCCAGGTTATTATCTAAATGCACTCCTAGGTATTTGTACTCAAGCCTGACAACATACCTGCCTGGCTGTTGTCGGTATGGGAGATGTCGGTTGAGCAAAACACTAAAATCAAAGAACAATACGAAACAAAACCGGGCCCTTGAACAGAGACATGCCCATGTTTTACTCCAACCTGTCCGTAATTTGGACCGAGTAATAGTTAACCACCCTGTGATAGGTGCAGTGGGTTGGAATGAATCAGGTGTCTGCCAGGAATGGGAATGGGAATCACTCCTTTCTGAGGTGCTCTTTTTTCCAGCTGGACCATGCCAGACTTTTTTTTTTTCCAACGGATGTTCGTATTCTGTACACATGAGGTGAAAGAAGTCGATCACATATATCACTGTTGAGAAGGGGGTTCTCAACCCAGCATTAGAGAGATTGAAATGAATGTTGGCAGTGTAGATATGAACAAGTGAAAATGTGTTGTGAATTGAAATGAAACAGAAAATGTAACTGTGGAAAAATCAAGAGTTGGTTTTTAATATGTCAACATTTGTTGTATTAATGGTGTCAACCCAGTGTGTCAGTCCTGTGTATCTTTGAAAATCTCTGGTTTCCGACATGTGAATATTTTTCCAAGCCATTTTCCCACCTTGTGCTGTGTTAAACTGGCTCACATCTTGGATACTGCCAGCCACCCCAGCTTTGATTCTTCATGGGGAAAAAAAAAAATCTCTATAGACCATGACCTGTTCACCTTTTTAACTACAGCCTTTTTGCCAATGAACATTTAGAAGTCTATATTTAGAAGATGCTATGTATGTTTGTAACATAATAAAGAAGGCTATAAGCGACTGAGAATATTTAAGACCAAATGTGGTGCTTTGTCTTTTTCTGAACTAGAGACTTTTTCTGAATATTATGTGTGAGGACAGGGGGTGGGGTAATCAAGACCTTCATTAGTAGGGTTACTTGTGCCTTGGATTACATGGCATCTCCTGAAATGGCCTCGGTGACCTTCCTCTGTCTCCTGGGGGGCAGGGCTGAAAGAGTGGAAGCCACGGTGTATGTAATGCCACACTGGGCATGCTGCCCGATCAAGCTGGGATTATTTCACATGTTCAGAGCATCCTGGCAGGAACACACTAAGGTCCAAAATGGCCTAATGTACAAGCGGGTCAAATAAAAAGAAATCTAGTCCGGCATCACAGTGTGGTGTAGTTTTGAATAAAACTACACCACGTCTGTTGCAGATCGCAGTGAACGTGGTACACGTGTGCTCCGCAAAAAATAAATGATGAGCTAGGTGGATGCACGCAAAAACGTAAGAGTGGCCAGATATGTGTGTGTATTACTATGTATGTGACAGATGAAGGAGTTTAATCTTGAATTAGACACACACACTGGATGCAACATGCTGCCTTAATCTCGCTCACGGTTTCATGCATGCACTGCTGTCACAGGCAAGCAGATAAGAGTTCCCTGTAACCAAGCCAAGGGAAGAGAAAGGACGGTGAATGCTCATGAACGCAAAATGAAGATGGGAACGTAGCCGGTGTTGCCATGTGCCCGGAATGTGACGCACTTCGTCATTAAACAAAATGGGCAAAAAAAAAAAGCCATTTCTTAAGAGTCGATTTGAAAACTTTTTAATTGCCAATATTAATAAGTATAAATGTATAAATTCTGACACAGTGATTCTGACTGAAATAATAATGCAAATAATTTAGATTCTAAGACATAAAGACATAAAAATGCAACAATCATGACATTGGACAATAGTACATACAAAGACAACAGGACACTGCAGAAGCACACGGCTTGTAAGACCTGAGCCAAAACTGCAAATTTTAGTACATCTGAAACAACAACTAGGGTGCATTTGTAGCTGTAAGAAGCTTTAGACAGACAACTAATTACAAATAAATATTAAATAATGATGCATAATTTAGTCATATTAAATCATAATTAAAAAAAATGTAATATTAGCTGTAGAAATTCAATATGAACTTCCCAGACTGCAACACGGTGCGTATTTGTTGTGTATGATGCCCATGTATGGAACACCATTCAACATGAAATGCTTTGCAACAATTGCACATTCGGGAGTAAAGAATTGTTTGTTTCTGAGTAAAAAAATCATGTTTCTCACAACCTAAAGGTCTGTACACAGTACATACACTCTGGAGTTTACTTCGGTGCATCTGCTACACTTTGTTCACCCTGAAGGTGTTAATGCGTTCGGTGACCTGCTGTTTGCAGACTTCCACCGGCTTCTGGTCCTTGAAAGACGTGCTGATGAAATAACCCGGGAATTTGGCAGATTCAAACGTATTCATGGACTGGCCGTTGACCGACTTGAAGAACAGGAAGCGCGCCATGTCGCCCTCTGCGTTAATGGTCTCAAGCTGTTGCTGATCACTGATCACCTGAGAAGGATGAGATAAATATCATTTAATGATATTTTACATAATATTTACATTACAATCAAGCAAGTGTTATTTAGTGGTGGACACTGTACTACTACACTGGAAGTAGTTTTTTTGTGTATCTGAGACTTTTTACTTTAACTCCGGTACGTTTTTTTAACATCAAATATCTTACTTTTCACACCACTACTTTTTCCAAAAGCAGTCGTTCCTTTTTTCAATTTTTTTCAAAGATCAAATCTAAATGAGTGCTGTAAATGCACCAATCGAATTTCAGCGCATGACTGTTGACCTGCTACACAACTGGTTGCATACACTTGCTTATGCCGCGATTTAAGAGGGAGAACACGCCTGATCCCAGTTTGCCAGAATTGCACCTCAGCCTTATTTGAGAGTTTTTTCAAAGTTGTAGAAATGAAGAAGGTCCATTTCACTTTCAAATGCCTTTTGTGACTTCCTTAGCCCTGTACGATTTCATCTGTACGATTCACCATCTAATCGAAGGAAACACATAAGGCCATAATCGCAGAAGTAGACAAACTGTGATTTCAACATGATTTTAACTTTAAATGCTGGAAAATCAAATCTGTCATGTACAGTATGACGCTTAAAAAATGGCGAGTGGAGTTGTGCTTGTACCCAGCTACATTCCCAGATTATTTAAACTGATCCCATGTGACTTGGTGCTGAAATGCCACAACACAAACAATTTCTCTCATCACACTCTCTGTAGGGTGTGTAGGATGTATTTTCAAAGATATCTATGAAGGTTCTAAGTCATCCAGGTCATGGTTCTCAAAAAAGGTTATTTTCAAGTCCCGAGAAAGCCCTCTGGGATGGAGTGGAAGGGCGAAACGTTGTCAAGGATCCATAACAAGTCCAGTTGCCAGTGAAATAACCTTTTTGATGGTTTTTAAGGATTCCTCAGAGCATCTTTTTCAGCGATGTACGTATTTTACGTGTGCTGTGTTAACAGGTCAAAATAGATTTAGGTGATCATGTTTACAGTCTTTTCAAATGCGTAGACCACATATATCATCTAATAAATTTTGCTTATAATATACGATGCAAGCCCTTATGTGATATAATCATCACCCAAAACAAGTTATATTGTGAATACAGTAGTAGATGGAAAACAAAATGTACATTAAAATGTCCATTTTAACTGTTCATTTAACTGTTAATATTCACAGGTTCGGCTTCCAAAACTCCAAAGTCTGGGCTAAAAATATAAAGGTGGTCCGAAGCCAAGACACTTAACCCTGAGTGTCTCCAGGATGACCGTCACTACTGATTATAACTTTTTCTGGATAAGGGCGTCAGATAAATGTCAAATGTAAATATATCAGTGGCATATTTGTTTTTTATTGGTGTTTTTTTTTTATAGCATTACATTAAAAATTGATGTCAGAAGTGACAAATTCCTTTGACCTAAAATGAATTGATTTAACCAGTAAATTCAAATTAAACTCCAGAGCCACAATAAATTGCAGCACTTTTACTTTTGATACTTAAGTACATTTGAAGGGAAATACTTTTGTACTTTTACTCAAGTGGAAATTTAAATAGAGGGCTTTTACTTTTACTGGAGTAAATTTTACCTTGGGTAACTTCATCTCAAACAACTGGTAATAATAATAGACATAATATTAGGTGTTATTACAAAAGTAGCTACATTTTTTCTAAATCTTACCTCCACGGTCAGGACCGGTGTTTTGTCTGAGGTTGCTTTACACGCAAGGTAGAAGTTGCTGTCCACGATGCCCAGTGCAATAGGCTGGGCCTGAGGTCTTGTGGCAGTGGGTGTGACATATGTTGACAGGTTCAGTTTCACTGAGAAGACAGAGGGATGCATGTGATGGAAGGTCATCCGGACACAACTACGTCGGAAGTTCCCCAAAAGAGTCAAAATGAAGTGCAGTGCAAAATTAGGCTTTTGGGCACTTACCGCTCTTGCTTTCATTTCCTCCGGGCAACACAATGGCCTGCAGTTCCGGAACAGACTTATTGAGAACGAGGCTTTTGTTGTACTCATCGCAGATTTTGCACTGTGTCACTTTGCCTGTCTTGCTGAAGTTTTGGGCCGCAGCATGGGTGGGCTCCTGAACTTCCATTACTGCACACTCTGTAGGGACAGAGACAGAGAGTCAGCGGTGAAGAGAGCATCGCACAGCGGCACTGTTCACTACCGAACAACAGAAAACTGAACCAAGTGAGGCAGGGAGACAGATTTGATATACTGTGTCTGTCACAGATCTGAGCATTGTGATGTAACTGGATCAGGCCATTGTGGAATCCATGTAGTTACCTTCCATCACCGCCCCCATGAACATATCGCACAGTTCATGATCGCTGAACTCAGTGCTTATCAGCTTCTGGCTCTTCCTCATCCTCTTCAGGTAAACGATGAGCTTGACGACCTGGTGCATGGTGTGCGGATGCTGGCACATCTCGATACGCAGCCCAGAATGCAGGCTGCAGTGCACGTCCTCGTCGGCCGCCCCGCTCTGGAAATACAGGACAGGGAAGTTCGCTGGGAAGCGTCCCAGGATGGGCTTCATTGTAGTGTCCCCAGGCGTGATTGCTTACCTCCTTCACATGGTGGCGCTCTGCACATTCGTCAAACTCGACAGCGGCGGCGCTGCTGCGGACACAGAATAAAATAAAAAATAAAAAAAGCGAAAAAAACTTAAAAAGTGCTCTTTTTCATCAAAAAAAATGGATGTCACGTAGGGAGCGATAAACTCAGACTTTGTCTTAATCTGTGCTATTAATCTGTGTCTGAACTGAAGCATCGTCCGCCTCACCTGTCCGAAGACGGGGACACATCGAGCAGCGTGCTTGACATCTTCCTGAAGGTAAATGGAGACACGAGAGAATGCGGCTGATAAACAGGGACGTCCAGCTCCGTGGTGGTGGGACCGTGAGCCTGCCGGACTGCCTCGGGCTGAATGACGACCGGCGGAGACGCGGCGGCTCTTTATACGGCGGCGCGGGGGAATTTCTGCTGACGACACAGGACGCTGTTGCAGCACTCAGGTTTATTGCAGAGGTCGGGTCGTAAACACCAGCTCTGTCGCCACCAGAGTAAAAAAAAACAGTAAAAGTGCATTTGAGCGTTATTTGTGTAACATTACTGACTAATAAGTCATTTACATTTACAGCATTTACGTACAATCAGTAGTTACAGGGACAGTCCCCCCCTGGAGCAACTTTGGGTTAAGTGTCTTGCTCAGGGACACAATGGTAGTAAGCGGGATTTGAACCCCTTACTACCAGTAATGTTTTTAACCTCAAGGACGTGGTTGATTAATTAATTGCTGAAACCAATACAATGTATGCACATATGAAGAAGGACGTCTTCAAATTCAGCATTAAATCTTTTAATTAAATCTTTCTCGTAACATTTTTCGACAAATGTTACGAGAAAGAAACTGGTCACTGTTCTGCATCTCGTCCTATGTTTAATCAAGGAAGAAGAGGAACGTTGATGAATGAATCTTTAACACATCTCCTGGACTTGGGGACTTATTAGGATAGACGAATAGATAAACACACAGACAGACAGATAGACTGAAAATGCTGCAAAATACCAAGATTGGCCCATCCATATTACTCTGTCAGTAGTTGACATCATTCAGTGAACAATCCTGTTTCAGCCAGTTCAGGTTGGTAGTAGCATAGTGTGTAACACACTTGCCTATAAACCAGAAGACCCGGGTTCAAATCCCACTTACTACCATTGTGTCCCTGAGCAAGACACTTAACCATAAGTTGCTCCAGGGGGGGACTGTCCCTGTAACTACTGATTGTAAGTCGCTCTGGATAAGGGCATCTGATAAATGCTGTAAATGTAAATGTAGGATCACAGGTACCTGTGTGGGTTCTTTTGCCGGCCATGGCTTTAACCTGAACTACGTTTTATATGTTTGTTTTTTTGTCTTGGAAAAGCTGGTTAGTTATATTTTTGCTTCAAATTGATTATTTAGTTGCCCTTACACATTTTCTAAAGGAACAACTTCCTTATTGCTCATGCCAGGAACCGGTTCAAGGGTGGTAGTAGCCTAGTGGTTAACACACTTGCCTATGAACCAGAAGACCTAGGGTCAAATCCCACTTATTCCAGGGGGGGGGGGCTATGTAACTATGCAGACATGTTCATATTGTAATAGGTGTAATATAAGATGGATGATGGCATGACTAAACCTTTTCTCAATGGCTGTATTACTCGAATGTCACAATTACCAAAAGACAGATACTGTTTGCAGGTCTTGCACAACACACAATTATTCATTTTTTGTTTCCTTCAAAATGTAGAGCTTCTAGTCCTTGTATGTTTTCTTCCTTTGTCCTGGTTATGAAAAGCTCATTGATCAAAATGGGTCACAAGTGTTCACAGGTATTGTATGGAGGGACAACCAGGCATTTGTTGGTCATGTTTCCTAAGGTACTGTGACCACACAATTGCCCAAACATTGTTGGCAATTAAGGACAGTTTGTCTGTGGTTTCACTGATAGGTCATTTAAAAATACACATAGGAAAACTCTGCTACCAAGGTGAGGTTGTGGAAGATGGCTTCATGACACAAGGTAGTTATAAAGCATCAGCAAAGTCTTTGCCAGGCAAAGATTTCAAAGCAGACGCTGTTTTAAAGATGCACTGTTTCAGCTCTTCTGAAGAAGCACACAGAAACTGGTAATACTAAGGACTGTAGATGCGGCTGTCTGCCGAAGAAATTATGGAGATTTGGACATGATTAATCGTGTCCTCAATTCTGAGAAATATTGGCAGATACTTATCCATGATGCAAAACCATCAGATATTGCATGACCATTGGCCCCTAATTCTTCAGGTCATTCAGAACTATCAAAGCATCATGAAGAATGATGTTCAGGAAGTTTGTATGGCCACCCACAGAGACTTGATCTCATTTTCATTGAGATTATCTGGAATTTCCTGAAGAAACTGAAGGATTTGGCGAAGCCTACAGACACAGAAGACACAAAAGTGGGTTACAGAAGATCTGTGGTTATTTCTCCAACCTACAAGCAAAGTTCCTTAAAAATGGTAAATGTACCTAGAAGAACTAATGCTGTTTTGAAGGGCAGTCACACCAAAGATCAATTTGATTTTGATTTCTCGTTTATTCACTTCTTCTTCTTCCTATGGCTGCTCCCTTCAAGGTTTTGCCACAGCAGACAATGTTTGTTTAATAACTGTTAGGCGGTCCTAGAAAAGACCCTTACATGTTTTGAAAAAGATGATTTTGCACTTTATGAAAATACTGTATATTTTGTAGAACAATAAAAAAGGGGGTGTTTGAGAATTCCCTCTTCTGTGAAAAAACTTAAAGGAGGAAGTTAGTGCACAGGAATTTTAAGTACGGAAGTGATGAAATCCTGTGACAAAAGAGGGGTACGTGTATAATAATAGAGTATCTACATATTTACATATAATAGAGTGTATCTACATATTATGTACAAGACTCATAATCTGTGTAATGTTTACATTAGGCATGTATGAATATTCAGTTCTAAATACCACAGTCCTGCTGATCTCACATTATCAGACCTCAGTATAAGGGTTTCACTTCTCCATTGGTGTCTCCATTGATTTTTCCTTGTTACATAAAAAAAAAAAAACAGCACTCGCAGTGCTGATTAATGACTAAATGTTAACATTACATCATGTAGATGGAGGAAATGCCAGAAAGATTTAACTCAAGGGAATACACACAAGGGAAACATTTTTATATAATTTGGTACATTTTTGTATTTTGTACAGTTCTTTATTTCTTTACACTTTCTGCTATGTTTTATACTATGTCCATTTGTGTTATTATAATATTAAATTATCTTTTAAATAAATAATAATTATTATTATTATTAGCAGAAGCAGTAATGAGTAACAGAGTTACTCATTACTCAACCCACGCTTCATTGTTCATTCCTGCTTCTTTACTTTCCCTGAACACAAAAAAAAAAAAAAACAGAAAAAAAAAATGTTTTGCACCTGCTCCTTCAGACCACTTTTAGCTGCTTTATCTAAATATATTTGTATATAAGATGTTATAGTTTTTATGTTACTTTGTAACTCTTCGCATATGAGAAATGGGCTGGAAGCTCCGTTTGTGTGGCTTGAACTCCAGTAGCAACTTTATACAAAACAGGCATGAGGGCCAAAACTGGGAAAAACAACAAGGGAACAAACAAAAACTAACCCGTAGGCGTGTGGCAACCCTAAACCAGAACTGAACACAAAATTCACAATTGCAATCGTTCAACCTTTAATCTTGGTTGCTTTCTTTAAAAAAAAAAGAAGGTCTGACACACCTACACACAGAGGAGGGGAACAGAGATATACTGTTATAAACCATACTCTTATGGTTTACGTATACTTTGTGACCTCTGTTACGTGTTTTGTTGCGCTATACAAGGAACTACGGTTTTATTACTGGCTGATGAGTCAAGCCATTCGTGAGGCCTGGGTAAATCCATCATATACAAACTTTCACACCCTTTTCCTGCAGCACTCCCATAAAAGCCGGTTTCTGACATCAAGCACAGCTATGCCCTCAAAGGTTTTCCAAAGGAGGGATCACTGCTGAAAGCAATACGATACTCAACAGTCAAACACAGATAAGGATATCTCCAGCAATGCATTCTTCCCAATCAATGTGTTTGGATGAAACCAAGCATGTGCAGAACACATTTTATTTTCAATGAGGGGACATATTTCATGCTGAACAATACATCTGGTGCAAAATTCAGGATAATCCAACAAATAATACACAGCCCCTGGACCAATCAGCATGACCACTCGGTACCTTGCCCAGGGAAGTCCCCAGTAAGTGTTTTCCTGTCAAGAGAAACCCAAAGGTGGCAACTTTACAACTTCTGTGTGCGAGTGTCCAGGTAGTGACAGGAAGCGCTCTTTCTTCGCTACACTTCAATCAGTCTTCACTAGATTTACATTTACAGCATTTATCAGATGCCCTTATCCAGAGCGACTTACAATCAGTATTTACAGGGACAGTCCCCCCCTGGAGCAACTTAGGGTTAAGTGTCTTGCTCAGGGACACAATGGTAGTAAGTGGGGTTTGAACCTGGGTCTTCTGGTTCATAAGCAAGTGTGTTACCCACTAGGCTACTACCACCCCTAAACAGAAACTCAAATATTGATGAAGTGAGGATTTTAAATAAAGCCTAGAAATATATATTAAAACAATACCTTAATGCCCTTTGCATAACGGGAGGTTGGGCATACAGCACTTAAAGCCAATGAGAAGTCACAGCAGCATCATTCAAGCTTTTTCTTTCACAGCCAGATACTGGCTTTCACATCCAGTGGAGCCCACCTGAGGACGACTACCACAGTCCTATGTAATTTACACACCATTTAAAATGATGTCACTGAATTCTGAATTTGAATTACTTCAACAACACACATATTTAGGACAACAGAAAAAAACAGAGCCCTGCTTCAACAAACATTGCCCAGCTGAGCCGGAGCCACTGCTGACAGGCTATCCGTCGAATGTTACTAATTCATTCATGGTCTGTCGGCAGGCTCAGGTTTGCCATAAAACTTTAAGCTTCAGGCTTGTCAGCTGGCAAGACGCCGAAAGGCCAGGACAGAGGGGTGAAGGAGAAAAAACAGGAGAGGAGATGGGGCCTAATGGTTTGCTGACTGGGGCTCTTGAAATACTTGTAGGAGGCTCTTGTGTTGACTCAGGTCACAAGAGTCCTCCAGCACAACCTCTCATACCTCTTTACATTAACTCCCACACTCACTTACAGTCTGCCCTAATCAGCATCCACCTCTCAAAGGAACAAGGACATTTCGCACTGTTTGTGACAAAAACTTGTAAAAAAAAAAAAAAAGTATTAATCAAGAACAGAAGTTGGAGGTTCGAAGACGATCAGATACCGTCATAGTTCCGACCGTAAACGATGCCGACCCGCGATCCGGTGGCCTTATTCCCATGACCCGCCAGGCAGTGTGCGGGAAACCATGAGTCTTTGGGTTCCGGGGGGAGTATGGTTGCAAAGCTGAAACTTAAAGGAATTGACGGAAGGGCACCACCAGGAGTGGAGCCTGCAGCTTAATTTGACTCAACACTGGAAACCTCACCCGGCCCGGACACGGAAAGGATTGACAGATTGATAGCTCTTTCTCGATTCTGTGGGTGGTGGTGCATGGCCATTCTTAGTTGGTGGAGCGATTTGTCTGGTTAATTCCGATAACGAACGAGACTCCGACATGCTAAATAGCTACACGGCCCCATGCAGTCGGCGTACAGCTTCTTAGAGGGACAAGTGGCATTCAGCCACACGAGATGGAGCAATAACAGGTCTGTGATGCCCTTAGATGTCCGGGGCTGCACGCGCGCCACAATGGGTGGATCAGCGTGTGTCTACCCTGCGCCGAGAGGCGCGGGTAACCCGCTGAACCCCACTCGTGATTGGGACTGAGGATTGTAACTATTCCCCACAAACGAGGAATTCCCAGTAAGCGCGGGTTATAATCTCGCGTTGATTAAGTCCCTGCCCTTTGTACACACCGCCCGTCGCTACTACCGATTGGATGGTTTAGTGAGGTCCTCGGATCGGCCCGGCCGGGCCCTGGGGGCGGTGCCCGAGAAGATGGTCGAACTTGACTATCTAGAGGGAGTAAAAGTCGTAACAGGGTTTCCGTAGGTGAACCTGCGGAAGGATCATTAACGGGTTCCGCAGGCCGGCATGGCTGCGAGGCTCCCATTGAACGAGACCACCGCGTGGTGCAGAGGGAATGAAAAAGAAAAAAGCCTGCGCGTGACACAAAGGGCACGAGACCGAGGCCCACGCACCTGCCTCCCACCGTCGCGGTGCCCACACCCTCCGCAAGGGGCTCGGGCGCGGCCAAGTCAAATCGGCCCCGCGCTGCGACTCTGTCAGACCGTGCGTAAAACATCTGTTTTACGAGTGCCCTTCAATGCACCGCTAAAGACAGCGCGCACACACTACAGAGACAGCGGAGAAATTAAAAAGAAAGAAACTGAGTGCGGGAGATAATGCGGCCGGTGGTAGTGCAGAATCTGACTTGGTGCCAAAACGTAAATCATCTTCCATTATTTGGAGGTATTTTGGATTCAGAAAAGACGATGTAAACCAGAGTAACGCGTTGTGCTTAACATAAATTGCGACTAAGCAAGGTAGCACAACAAACATATTTCACCACCTGAAACAACACCATCGCCTGCTGCAGGAAGAGTGCATGATAATGAGAGAAACACCGGGGACTCAGTCATCCCAAAATAAGCCAAAGCAAAGTTTGATTGCTGACGTGTTCAGTAGCGTTACGCCGTACGAGTCAACGTCCACCAGACACAAAGAAATTACAGACGCTATAACATACCACATTGCAAAAGACATGGTACCTGTGTACATAGTCTCAAAAGAAGGCTTTAAAAAAATGGTTTGGACGCTAGACAAGCGTTATAAAATACCATCCCGAACACATTTTAATCAAGTGGCCATTCCAAAACTTTATAATGAGTGTAAAATGAGTGAATCCGAGCTCCGTGAAATCGATCATTTCGCCACAATTGTGGACGAGCCGGACAACTGAACCATACATAAGTTTAACATTCTTTTTTTTTTCACAACAAACTTCGAACTCAAGACCCGCTGTCTGCAGACATCATTCTTCCCCGCGGAGCATACCAGGGATAATATAGCGGAGGACATAAGAGGTACCTTAGCAGACTGGAACTTGAAAAGGACCAACAAGTTTGCGTGACAACTGATAATGCGTCGAACATGATAAAGGATATGGAGGTGAATGGCTGGACGCACCTTCAGTGCTTCGGACACAGGCTAAACCTGGCAATAGGTACGTTATGTTTATTTTTAATAACTTTGAGTGAGTGAGAGAGAAAGAGAGAGAGAAAACAATCTGCATTATTATGTGGTTATTTAGCTGTTGTAATATAATCATGAATTATTTTTGTATATCTATTTTTCTAAGAAAACGCAGTGAAAGGTGACAGCCGGATCAGCCAAGCAACAGGTGTCTGCAAAAGTTGGTGTGCCACTTCTCACATAGCTGAAAGAAGAGAGTGGCACTTGAGAAAGCCCAGAAGCGCCTCAACCTTCCAGTCCTCACTGAGTGTCAAACTAGATGGGGGTCTAGGGTTCTCATGATTAACAGGATTCTGGAGCAGCAGAGAGCACTCTACGAGGTCCTATCAGAGGATAGAAACACCCGGCACCTAATTCTTGGATGTGCTGGAGTCAGTCAGCAAGGCACTGGGACCACTGCTTGAATTCACGGATGCTCAGTCAGGGGAAGATTACATTAGTGTTTCACACATCAAACCAGCACTCAGCCTGTTTAACACAACCATCTTGGCACCAGAGGAGGGTGATACAGACATGACCAAGTCCTTAAAAAAAAGAGTACTTGAACAGCAAGTATAAAGAGAGAGTTACACAAGAGCTCTTGGATGTGGCATCTTTCTTAGATCCAAGATACAAGACACAATACATCAGTGTCAATGACGTCCCCATCATCAAAGCCAGACTGGTGTCAGAGATGAAGATGATGGAACACAAGGTAAAAATAATGGTTAGAATGGAGTAAATGAGAAGATGCATAATCTTACATCTTAGTAAATATTTAAGTTTAAATTTAGCTGAATTGTGTTGATCATATAGTAATGATCATTCATATTCATAGAAAACTAATTAAATTCTTTTTTCTTGTTTGTTCTTTTGTTTTTACTATTTTCTAGCATTCTGTTGAGTGCAGAGAGACCAGAGTGGAAGACTTTTCAACACCACCCACCAAAAAGGCTAAGAAGTCGTTGGGAAGTTTCTTGTACCAGGGCAAATGCATCTTCTGCATACAGTTATGTGATCTTTTGAAGAATATAAATGTTGCACTTCAATGCACTTTCAATATTCCACCAGCTGCTGCATTTGTTATTTATTGTTAAAGCAGAGCTGCAGTAAAATGTTTGATTTGTAATAATTTTTTTTGGTAATTTATGTTAATGTTGATGACTGGCAGTGAGTTCTTAAAAATAAAACTACACTTTTTTTGTATTATGATGTTTTTATTTTTCTGAGAAATGCTGAGAAATGGTTTTCACCGAACCTGTAGTCATATCATATCGTATCGATATCGAGATATCTGGCATGAAAATCGAGATATGAAAGTTTGTCCATATCGTTCAGCCCTATTGTGAACTATGCCTGGGCAGGGCGAAGTCAGAGGAAGGTCCGCAGCGGTCCTGACGTGCGAATCGGTCGTCCGACCTGGGATCGGCCCTGCGGAGAAGCTGGCTGGGGGCCCCGGGAAGAGTTCTCTTTTATTTGTGAAGGGCAGGGCGCCCTGGAATGGGTTTGCCCCCAGATAGGGGCCCATGCTCTGGAAAGCACCACGGTTCCGGCGCCGTCCGGTGAGCTCTCACTGGTCCGTGAAAATCCAGGGAGAGGCTGTCGCGCCGGGCCGTACCCATATCCACAGCAGGTCTCCAAGGTGAACCGCCTCTGGCATGTTGGAACAATGTAGGTAAGGGAAGTCGGCAAGTCAGATCCGTAACTTCGGGATCAGGATTGGCTCTAAGGTCTGGGCCGGTCGGGCTGAGGTGCGAAGCAGGGCTGGGCCCGCCTGAAGCGCACCGCGTGGCCCCTCTCTTTCCGATGGTTCACCCTTCCCCGCGAGGTAGTCCAGAGGGTTATGGGTGCGTTTTTGAGAAACACGTTTTTCAGTGATGCCGGGTCCAAGCTGGGACACTTCATGGAAGTATTATGTCCGCCCAGGGTGCCCCGCAGGTTGTACACTTGAGTTTGGGCGCATGCCCGACCCCCCCAGAAGTCATATTTTCAAACCACCTCCAAAGCAGCTTTTGGGTACGTTTTTGACCGAAACGGGTGCTTTGAAACACGGACATGGTCAAGCAAGCGGTCCCTGAAAGTATTTGTCTCTCTCTTCTTGGGACAATGTCCCGGGCGCTTCCCGTTACTGACCGGTTGGAAACCACACTCCACCAGGAGAGGTATCCCCCCCAGCTCTGACCCAGTCAGAGGCCGCGTGCAGGGCATTCCTCCCCGCTCTGCGGCAGCTGCCACCAGGCCTGATAACACATTTTCTCTTCACGGAGAGGCCGTGTCCTGCACCGAACCACTTGAAGTGAGTCACAGACGGCCGGCCTTTTGAACGCAGCTGCCCGATGCAGGAGGGCGGGGGGGCAGCGGTGAAAGAGCCTGCGAGGTCATCACCACCAACCTCAGTCTGCGAAATCCCCCGTGTTTCCTCCATGTTACGCACCCTTTCCAAGTCTGCCTGAAAAAAATCCGACCAGCCGCAGTCCGGCGGGCCCCGGTTCTTTTTCTCTGACACAGAGAGAAAGATCGCGCGTGTGCCCCCTGGGTCCTGTCTCGAGTGCTTGAGCTGAGGGCCTTCGCCACTGGGCATTGGGCGGAGGCCCTTGGACGCGTAAAACTCGGAGGCTGCTGGGAACGGAAGCCGATTACCCTCTCCTGACTCGGGGAGGTAGTGACAAAAAATAACAATACAGGTCTCTTTTGAGGCCCTGTAATTATAATGAGCTTATCCTAAACCCATGGGTGAGGACCCATTGGAGGGCAAGATTGGTGTTGAAGCAAGTTCGAGAATAGATTAAACAGGATGTATTGGAAGAAATTTTGTTAATGAAACTGAAATGTGTTCCAGTGCAACAGATTTAAAACCTAATTCTCTTACATTATAATGGCACATTGAGGGAAAATTGAAAGCCTAATATGTTACATGGCAAATTACAAATTCAGTTGCAAGCTCAAAGTTTGCACTATAGACAAGTCATGGTCATTCTTTCATGTGCATACTGCAGCTGACCCAGAGCATTCAGAAATGCTGTTAGCCATGTTCATCACACTAATCATCATTAATCACCTCCATCAGTTCACTGAAACATCTGTCCAATTTGAATGGTCCCATCCATGCTTGTTTGTGTTTATTTTTCTGTTAATGGCGTAACCATCTCTGTTTGACTGTCTGTTGCGATGTTTGGGTGAATGTGTGTGAGAGAATGTGTGACCTTGTATTTTTGTTACCTTGAGACAGAGTAAGTTTATTGCTGGTTTATGTGACTGTTGAGTTCCGCTCACCATCCCACCTCACTGGTCTCAATCGCTCAGCCTCCCTGAGCTGCACAGAATGCGTTGACTCCATGTCCATCAGTGGCAGAAACTCGCAGCTCAACAGCACCCCCAACCTGCAGTATGTCCCCGACTTCAGTGTGCGAGCTCTGTCCAACCTGCAGTTTGTCTAGTTACACACACAATGCACAGAAAACTATTTTTAAACCACATACACTGATCTGTTGACACGGGTGTAGAACATTGAGTGTAATTTCACATAAAATCCTGGAATCAACTCCCCCGGTCACTCGCTCACAGTACCAAAACACCTCCACCAGCAGCAATGCCAACAACAGCTGCTACCCCAACTCCAACACCACCAGCAAAACCAGCCACACCACTGGGCGCACAGAGAATGGCCCAGACGAGACCACCATGCTGCTCAACGACCAAAACTGTCCATCCAGCTTCCGGGCTAACCACTCACACCCACATCCACATGCCCTCACGCACTTACACACTCACGCACACACAGAGAGCACCATCTGACGAGAGCTTTATGGCATCACCTGGTGAGGACCAATTAATACCAAAAACACCTACACACTGTCCCCTCCACACACACCCGTGTCCCATTTCGACACTACTCAATGCCCTCAGTCCTGTTGTTACTATGCTGGTAAGTTTTCCCTGGAAGAGCTGAAAAGATGGTCACATGGATTTGAGACCAGTTGTTTGATTCACTGAAGAGGTTGTGGTTGGGACCTTCATGTACTGATCATCACTGTGCCCCCTCCCTTTTCCAAAAATGCATGTACGGTATATACTATGTATGTACAAATGCCCTGTGTCACAGTAGCTTACATGTGGCGTCTTGCAAATATTATGACTTCACAGTTAGATATAAATATATAAATATATATATGTGTGTGTGTGTGTATGTAATATATATATATATATATATATGAACTTATGTATACCCCACTTCATAGCTAAAAATTCTAGTCAATGTGCTGGGTACTTGGACTGAGCATGATTAAGAGACTTACTGGCAAATGCAATTGGTCTAGCCGTAGTACAACCATCCTGCAACTGAGAAAGCACAGCTCCCAAACCACTAGAAGGCGCATCCACCGAGAGCAAGAATGGTTTTGTGAAGTCTGGATGAGCCAATAGAGCTTGACCAAGTAAAGCCTCCTTCAACAATCTTAAGGCCTCTATACACTCACTAGTCAAGTCTGACAGAGTCAACCTACGAGCGTTAGCGGTCCTCTTCACACCCTTACCGCTTCTTCGGAACAGCGGTCAGTAAAAACAGTGGTCTTGCTATGGTGGAATAATGCTCTATGAAATGTTGGTAATATGCTACCATGCCAAAAAAAGATCTTATTTTAGTTGCTAAAGGTGTGACACCATCTGACTCCATCAAATCCTTCTCATTCACGTTCAAAATGGCCTCCACCTTCGCTGAATCAATAGCCACATCCTCCACACTGATGATATGGCCCAAAAATTTCACTGACTGTATCAAAAACTGACACTTGGATGGAGAAAGTTTCAGGTTATGCTGCTTGATCATTCGCATAAAAGTTGCCGGACTATTACACAATCCCTGTGGGAGACGATTGTACTTTTGCAGACCCAAGGGGGACGAAAAAGCAGTGAACTTTTTGTCATCCTCATGTAAGGGAAAGTTATAGTAGCCCGACGTCAAATCCATAGTACTAAAATACGCATTGCCTCCAAGTGCAGCAAGGACATCTGCCTGGTGAGGTAAGTGAGGTCACATGGACTTTCGATTCGGAGACATATGGTTAGATGGCGCATGACACGCTGCATAGTACGTCAATGTTGCCGCCATATTGCGAGAGGCTCTGCAGTGGCGTGAAGCATATACATGTCTATGGAGATAAGTGCATAAAAATGCCTCACTCTTGTGCTGCTTGGGGCTGTACAAACCGCTGTACGTTCCAAACCAGATCCCGGGGGATTACATTTCATAGGTAAGGCTGGACAATTGTTTGAATATATTTGGCCATTATAAAATCCTGTTTTATAAGTCCTAACCTTAGCTATACTAGGCTAAGCTAGCGAAGCTATGCATTCCTGTGTTCAAGTCAGCCTCCAAACAACGTTTTGGCTAAACGTAGGCATTAACTATTTAGACTGTTCTTAGCTATTTAGTTAACTTTTCTCAAACTTTGAAGGTTTCCTAAAGAAATTCACCTCCGTTTACAAATCTTAACCTTAGCTAAGCTAGCAAAGCTATGCATCCCTGAGTTCAAGTTAGCCTCCAAACAACGTTTTGGTTAAATGTAAGAACTATAATACGGGATTTTATAATGGCCAAATATAATCAAAACAGTTGTTCAGCCTTACCAGGGTTTGTCGTTCAACAGTAATGTAAGAGTTTTTTGTGATTTATTTCATTTTGTAGAATATTGTATTTTGAAAGCACTGGGCATTTCAGGTTTTTATAAGTAGTTTGTATGTTTCACTTTGAAATTAAACATTTCACTATTAGTAATTTGTATGCGACTTTTCATTGATATACAAGTGTCATTTATCATATCGCAATATTGATCTCAGTAATCGCAATATGTCTTTTTCCCCAAATCGTGCAGCCCTAATCTGAAACAACAACTAGAGTGCATTTGTAGGTGTAAGAAGCTTTAGACAGACAACTAATTAAAAATAAATATTAAATAATGAAGCATAATTTAGTCATATTAAATCATAATTAAATAAAAGAAATTCATTTAATATTAGCTGTAGAAATTCAGTATGAATTTTCCAGACTGCAACACGGTGCGTATATGGTGTGTATGGAACACCATTCAACATGAAATGCTTTGCAACAATTGCACATTCGGGGGTAAAGACTTGTTAAGCATGCCATCTAGTGGCACATTTTTTGTTTGAGAAAAAAAAAATCATGGTTCTCACAACCTAAATGTCTGTACACAGTACATACACTCTGGAGTTTACTTCGGTGCATCTGCTACACTTTGTTCACCCTGAAGGTGTTAATGCGTTCGGTGACCTGCTGTTTGCAGACTTCCACCAGCTTCTGGTCCTTGAAAGACGTGCTGATGAAATAACCCGGGAATTTGGCAGATTCGAACGTATTCATGGACTGGCCGTTGACCGACTTGAAGAACAGGAAGTGCGCCATGTCGCCCTCTGCGTTAATGGTCTCAAGCTGTTGCTGATCACTGATCACCTGAGAAGGATGAGATAAATATCATTTAATGATATTTTACATAATATTTACATTACAATCAAGCAAGTGTTATTTAGTGGTGGACACTGTACTACTACACTGGAAGTAGTTTTTTTGTGTATCTGAGACTTTTTACTTTTAATGTCAAATATATTGTCATTCCTTTTTTACATTTAGAGATGTAACCTTTGAACTGTTAGATCAAATCTAAAATGCACCAATCAAATTTCAGTGCATGACAGCTACACAACTGGTTGCATACACTTGCTTATGCCGGCATTGAAAAGGGAGAACACTCCTGATCCCAGTTTGCCAGAATATTCATGGCCTTATTTGAGAGTTTTTTTCAAAGTTGTAGAAAAGAAGAAGGTCCATTTCACTTTTGTGGGCCTTTTGTGCCTGCCTCAGCCCTGTACGATTTTGTCTTACAAGAATTCACCATCTAATGGAAGGAAACACATAGAGGTAAGAGTTTATCATTTATGATGACTAGTTTCTCAACAAAGTTAGCTAGATAGGTTGGGAATATGACACTAGCCATAATCGCAGAAGTAGGCTAAAGCTAGTTTATCCATTTCAATTCAATGGCTGTGTTAGTTGTTTCAGTGTATTTTATAATATGGTATTTTTTCAGGTACAAACATAAACAGTGACGGAAATCAACGTGATTGTAACTTTAAATGCTGGAAAATCAAATCTGTTCTCATGTACAGTATGACGCAAAAAAAAAGGCGAATGTAAGTAAAAAAATGAAAGCAGCAGCCACCTCACAAACAATTTCTCTCATCACACCCTCTGTAGGGTGTGTAGGATGTATTTTCAAAGATATCTGTGAAGGTGCTCAGTCATCCAGGTCATGGTTCTCAAAAAAAAGGTTATTTTCAAGTCCCGAGAAAGCCCTCTGGAATGGAATGGAAGGGCGAAATGTAGTCAATTGATCCATAACAAGTCCAGTTGCCAGTGAAATAACCTTTTTGAGGTTTTCAAGGATTCCTCAGAGCATCTTTTTCAGCGAAGCACGTATTTTACGTGTGCTGTGTTAACAGGTCAAAATAGATTTATTGGGGAGATCCTGTCTAAGATCCTGGACGAGTCTGACCGTTACAGTGAATTGACATCTCCAGCATCTCCACCAGCTTCTCTCGGTTGTAGACGTTTCCGATTTCCTGGCCCAGCGCGAAGTCGAGCAGCTTGCTGATGGGGAACGACAGGGGGAAAGTGAGCATCATGAAGAACTTGGTCAGCCAGATGGTTCTCACGGCCACGCTGAGCCGGTGCTTAGAGCACAGCGCCTGCGGGACAATCTTGCCGATGATGACAATGCACAAGGTGGAGGCGACCACGGCACCCAGGCCAGAGCCGATCAGGTCGTCCAGCAAAATGGTGAGGATGGTGTGTTTACCAGGACGTTGCCGAGCAGCAGTGAGCAGAGCAGGTAGTTCCCCTTGCGCCGGATGGGCTCGATCTTGCGCGCGTACTGCTTCTCCTTGTCGGTGCCGCAGTTCTGCACTATGCGCAGCTCCATGGGGTCCAGCGGCATCAGGCCCAGGTTCAAGCCGCTGACCACCCGTTGGCCCAGGCCAGCGGCGCAGGCTCCCGCCCGACCACGGCACACCGCATCCGGCACCACGCCTGGCCCACTTCGCCGTAACGCGACTTCCCGGCATCGTCCTCTCGCTCCCGGCATGCACTTCCAGGCAATCTTCCTCGCACGAACCATCGCGGCCCCAACACCAGCCACCGGACGCTCTCCGGCCCAGGACGTTGGAAGCCACTCATCCCCACTCACTTTCCTTGAACTCTTCCAGCATGGCGTCCAACTTGGTGTCATGGAAGACAAAGTGGACAGGGTGGTTGTAGAACTTGGTGACCGTTTTCAGCGTGGTGCAGTCGTCTGGATCAACGAAGGCCAGGTCCTTGACGTAAAGTATGTCCACGATGTTGGTCCGGTCTTCATCGTAGACGGGTATGCGAGTGTAGCCACTCTCCATGATCTCTGACATGGTGTTGAAGTCCAGCATGGCATCCGTGTGGATCATGAAACAGTTGCTTAGGGGGGTCATGATGTCCTCCACGGTCTTGGTCCGGAGCTCTAGTTCATGTTCATGCCCTGGATCATGTTCAGCTCGTCCTTGAGGAGGTCGTTGTATGGCTCTGTCACCTTCAGCATCTCCACCAGCTTCAAGCACATCCGGTACTCCTTCTCCCGCTCACTTTCGCAGAGCGGCTTGTTGTCCACGGCGACCACACCTGATGTACATTGTCGACGCCAACGTCTTTGGTGAACTCCGAGCAGGTCGCGTTCGGCTCACGTTCCTCGTGCTCCGTGAAGCAGATCTGCAACATGATCAGGCATGCGGATTCCTCTGATTAAACTGTATTAATATAGTTCCAGCTCCACACGCGTTGTGCTCAACTGAGACACTCAGCATGATTAAATGTTTAGTCAGTGTCCTTTTTGCTAAACAATGTCTCTGTATTTGATACCAAATATACCAACAAAATACCAACAAGATGCAGCATCATTCTGCTAAGCTGGCCCTGGCTACCTCTGGGAGCTCTTTATAAGGTATACTCACTAGCCACTCAACATCCGCCACCAAGCTTCTCTCCAGATGATGCAGCTGTCCTGCTCTGCTGTGTCAGGGCTCTCCTCCCACTGAACGCTTGCCAGCGGCAGCCTCATTGTCCACCCACATAAACGCACAACACTGACCAAGCTTTTACCTCTCTGGACAAACAATGGAGAAAGGATTCTCTGTTCAGCTCCATAAAATGATTTTATTATATTATATTGTATTATATATTATGGAAATTGCCCACAAATCTTTTGAAACACTGTGTGTGTGTGTGTGTGTGTGTGTGTGTGTGTGTGAGTGTGTGTGTGTCACCTTTCTTGAACTCTTCAGCATGGCGTCCAACTTGGTGTCATGGAAGACAAAGCGGACAGGGTGGTTGGTGACAGTTTTCAGCGTGGCGCATTTGTTTGGATCAACGCAGGCCAGGTCCTTGACGTAAAGTATTTCCACGATGTTGGTCCGGTCTTCATTGTAGATGGGTATGCGACTGTAGTGATTCTCCATGACCTCTGATATGGTGTTGAAGTTCAGGATGGCATCTGTGGGGATCATGCAATAGAGCACAACTGTTGAAGAAACCGTTAAAGAAACGCGCAGAATTCGGGACTCGTGGCCTAGCCGAAGACTTCGGTCAAAAGCTTATTATTGTTCTTATTATTAATTTGCACACAATGTCACTCAGACATGTCCTCGTTTGCATGAAAAAAAAAATCTAATGGATCAAATGACGTGCAGAGAGGAACTTGGAATGGAATTCTGTGTTCGTTGACCTAAATGTGTCTCTTTAAAAACCTTGCTGATAATTGTAAAACCCTGTTGAATGTTCTTAGTTCTGCGAAAAGTTGCGCTGATTATAGCACAATAAAGCTGGCTAAATCCACGTGCATCAGCAGTGTGCATGTGCGAATAAATTATTTTTCAAAGTAGGGTTTTGAGTTTTGTAGATCTTCTAAGAATCCGCATCAGACATTTGTCAAACTTTATACACATATATTGGGTGGTAAGTAGCCTAGTGGGTAACACACTCGCCTATGAACCAGGAGACCCAGGTTCAAATCCAGGTTCAATTAATACCATTGTGTCCCTGAGCAAGACACTTAACCCTAAGTTGCTCCAGGGGGACTGTCCCCTGTAACTACTGATTGTAAGTCGCTCTGGATAAGGGCGTCTGATAAATTACATAACTGTAAAATACACCTATGAGATTTCACAGTAAAAAGATATGGAACTGTATCTGTGCATTGACGTCCCCTAGTGGACAAAAGGTGAAAGTCTCACCATCTGGAAAGCACCTGCATCATGGGTATTCTTTTTTAATTCAGGTGAAATATAATCACACAATGTGTGAAACAACAAAAAATCCAAACAGGCAATTTCTTCTACAGCATCATGCTTCCCACTCCCCCTAGAAGTCATCCTAGATTAGAAAAGGGAAATTATTCAGGCAGGTTCGACTAAAAACAGATCGAGATTATGATTTTGAAAACTGACAAATTGTATATGTAATAAAACTATGATGACAGATTTTTTGCACAGAATGGAAGCTGTTTAAATTACATTGAGCACAAACGTATATTCAATTAATAACATCTTAATGCATCTCTAAGGACACATTAAGCAGAAAAAAAATATTACACTCCAGTTTCCCATTGATTCAGAGAAAATTCAGAGTACAATTTACTTTGTGATCCTCAGTATTATATTATTGCTTGGCGAGTGGTCAGTCTTGCTCAATCTCTGGCTCCTTCTCGTTTGGGTGTACAGATCACTCTTGATTCAGCACCTCTACAGTAAAACTGACCTTCTTGGATTGAAACATACTGTATGTATTGTCAAATCGCAGAACATCTGGGAAGACAGAGAGAGCACATCACTGATAAAAATATTGATCTTAGTCTACTTAAAAAAGGTAAGGCAACTTTTTGCATCAGATTATTGTGTAATTGAAGCAAGACTAATCTTTGTATAAGATACTTAATTTATTGTGTGTAAGACCTATGGTTGTAAAGTAAATCCAACTTGAATTTAGTAAGTAAAATCAACGTTATTTTTCAAGTAAAGCCAAATTAGTTTATCAAATCAGTTAACTTAATTTTTTGAGTAACATCTATTTAATAAAGCCAAGTTTTCTTTACTTGTAAAATTAAGTTGCAATTACTACCAAAACTCATTTCTTAAATACAAAAAATCAAGTAGTCTACACAAAGACTAGCTCTATTTTATCTACATTATAAAGTGATGCAAAAAGTAGCCTTACCTTTTTTCTACATTTGGCAGTCCAAATGTAGAAAAGAAACAGATCAGTGCGCGTAACACAGGTTTAGCCTTGAGTGAACGTAATGGGACGGCTTCAGGATAGCATGTTGCAGCACACAAATATCGATGCCCAGACTTTGTCGTAGGCAAAGGTCCTACACAATCTAAAATAATTCTCTCAAATGGCTCACAAATCACTGGGATGGGACGGAATCACCTGATTTGGTTTTCCTGCTATCTGACAGAGATGGCATGACAGGCAGTATTTAACCACATCAGACTTTAAACCTGACCAAAAGAAGTGGTGTAATATACGGTGGTATGTCTTATTTACCCCCAAATAACAAGCAAAGTCATGGTCGTGCCCTACGTTCAGTACCTGACCCTAAAAACACCCGAGACCAAGTCACTTTTTAAGTGCAGAGTGTGCAATGGGACTCTAGTGAACCCCATTTCCCTGCACCAGCACGTCGGAATCACAACAACTCTCCGTAGAGAATGGGAGAACCGAATCTAAAATGAACGATTGTGCAGCACCATTATCACGCAGAATTTTGATAGTCACGTCATCTTCCACACGGCCAGTAAGAGACACCGTTGCATTTAAAATAAATGCCTCATAGCCAGGATCAATCTCACCATTAATGTTCTCTGAAGTTAAAGTGTGCACCAGCCCAACTTTCTTTGGAAGTGATTTTGACGGTGCTAGATTCTTTTTCTGTAACCGAGGACATGCAGCAATTAAATGACCCGGCTCATGACAATAAAAACACCCACGAGGGTCTTTGGGGGGTGAAGATTTTCGGGAATTCCTCCAGCTCTGTTTCGGGCTGGAAGGTGGCAGCGTGAACGCAGCGTGAGGGAGACGAAGAGAATGGGATGAAGACACTTTTGTGTGTCAGGGCATACTGATCAGCAAAAACAGCAGCTTGGTCACCTGTCGGTCATGAAGATAGGTAGCAACAGCATCAGGATCACAGTTTTCAAACTCCTCCAACAGTATTAACTCTCAACTGTTCGCGAGTTGTAACGTGTTCTGACGTACACCAGCGGTCGAACAGGTTCTCCTTCTCACGTGCGAATTCAACATACATAATACGGTCATTTTAACTCAGTCGACGGAATTTTTGTTCAGGTACCAGTTCATATGCATTTAAAATTGCCGTTTTAACAGTACTGCAGTCCGAACTCTGCTCAACTGTGAGGGCAGTATAAACTTCCTGAGCTTTTCCAGACAACACACATTGTAATAAAAGACTCCAGACAGCCATTTAATGTAATGTGGCCATTTTAATGTAATTTACATTTACATTTACAGCATTTATCAGACGCCCTTATCCAGAGCGACTTACAATCAGTAGTTACAGGGACAGTCTCCCTGGAGCAACTCAGGGTTAAGTGTCTTGCTCAGGGACACAATGGTAGTAAGTGGGATTCGAACCCGGGTCTTCTGGTTCATAGGCGAGTGTGTTACCCACTAGGCTACTACCACCCTACTATAACAGTAGTAAAGCAGGGGTGGTATAGTTACTTTGCATTTTGCATTAAAAGACTAAATACATGTTTTTATTCACTAGCCTTTTTGGACCATTCAAAAAGTCCAAATATCTAAAAAAATATCTAAAAAACTGTTTGAGATTATATCTCATTAAGATTAGTTTTCTTACCCCATTGGCAGATAATTTTGCTTGTTTTAAGCAAACATTCACTTAATTCTGAGATGTTTTGTCAGAAAACAAGACAATTTCTTATGCTGTTTCATGTGTCTAGTAAATGTATCTGAAGATTTTTTTGATATTTGGACTGAAAACAGGACAAAACTACTAAGTTAGAAAAGCATTTTTTGCAGTGTATATTCTGTGCTTTGGTCATCTTAAACTGTGTTTAAATGTGGTGTAAAAATGAACGTTGCACTTACTACATTGATGGTAATAATTTAATGAATACGCTTCAAGTGAGCTTGAGAGAGTGTGTCTCTATATATTTGGCAGATGTAAAGCATACATGTGTGTTTTTTGTGTTAGTCCATTTTTATTTTATTATAACAGCTCAAGGAGCAACATGTTTGTGCACTTTCTAAAGATTTTAGTTATGTTTTTGAATAGAGGGTTGGAAATGAATGCTTCTTTTTAAATTAGATTATTAAAATAATCGTTAGTTGCAGCCCTACAAAGGTCATCTGGTACCGGAAGATGGGACTTGTACAGAAGTTGGATTTTGTGTGAGTGACTATATTATAGAATCCATATAAAATAATGTCAATCGGCCAGTCTGTCTCTCTGCCCATCTTCCCAGATGTTCTGCGCTTTGACAATAAATACAGTATGTTTCAATCCATGAAAGTGAGTTTTACTGTAGAGGTGCTCAATCAAGAGTGCAGATCACTCTAGATTCAGCACCTCTACAGTAAAACTGACCTTCTTACAGTAAATCTAGACATCATGACCCCCCCTAAGCAACTGTTTCATGATCCACAGGGATGCAATCATGGACTTCAACACCATGTCAGAGATCATGGAGAGTGGTTACACTCGCATACCCATCTATGATAAAGACCGGACCAACGTTGTGGACATACTTTCCGTCAAGGACCTGACCTTCCTGGATCCAGACAACTGCACCACGCTGAAACCGGTCACCAAGTTCTACGACCACCCTGTACATTTTGTCATCTATGACACCAATTTGGACGCCATGCTGGAAGACTTCAAGAAAGGCGAGTGGGGATGAGGGCACGAATGGCCTCCACCTCCAAGTACTAGTCAGCATAGGGCTATCAAACATCTCATAATTTTTACCAAAGCCCACCTATGGTGTGAAAAGAAAAGTTCCCCTTCCGGCACTAGAAACCCCTTTACTACTTGACTTTACTACTCGCATCCATTCCCCACAAATGAAATTAAAAAATAATAAGTAAATAAATGACCTACAACAGTTCTCCAGACGAACTGCGGTTAGGCGTCGCGGTGAACGTCTCTGCGAACCACATCCAGCGGTCCTCCGGCGGTCTGCAATCGGCCAACCAGTTGATCGGCACCAGTTTGTAGCGGTTCTTCTTCTTTTTTTTTTTTATTTCGTTTCTCGAACCGCAACTGATAAGCTGACACCAAGAGATTTGCTGTGCCACGTGTATTCTGTACAAAAGCAAGGTCTCGTCAGAATATTGCGTCACACATTTTGTCTTTCTGCACCTCTCTGTCTCATAACTCACGCCATGTGTCCAAGAGAACTTAACTATAACATAAAGTATGTACAATTTATAATACTGCATACCTGTACAAAAGCAAGGTCGCGTCAGAACATCGCGTCACACATTGCGTCTTTCTGCACCTCTCTCTACAATAGAGTATTATAAGAACATAAAAAAATATATTCACAAAATAATAATTCACAATAAATAATAACACATACAAAATATTCCTAATATGTGCATAAATTATAACGAAAAAAGAAATACCTTTTGCGCAGCCACCCAACGCACCTCTCACAACTCCCGCCATGTGTCCAAGAGACCTGAACGGGGTCTCCAACCCACTAACCCAAGGACACGGCCGCATCCAAACAACTGTCGGGGGGTGATCAAAGTTTTATAACCCACTTAACTTTTTACAATAACCATAAATTTAAACAAACAAAAATACTGAAACATATTTCACATAACCAGAAACATTAACACACTTCGACATTATACAATTAATTAATCACCCGGATTGTCATTATAATTCCCTCACCCACAGCAGAATACAGGTAACCAAAATAAAAGTCTTTAGAAAATAAGAAAATAAAAGACACAAAGCACACATTTAAACAAATATACTTATAAATCTAGTGCAACCATATCACTCCGGCACACTGCAACATCGTCCTGTGTCGTCGGCAGAAATTCCCCCGCGCCACCGCCGGTCGTCATTCTCTCGTGTCTCCTTTTACCTTCAGGAAGATGTCAAGCACGCTGCTCGATGTGTCCCCGTCTTCGGACAGGAGAGGCGGACGATGCTTCAGTTCAGACACAGATTAAACGGACAGATTAAGACAAAGTCTGAGTTTATCGCTCCCTACGTGACATTCTTTTTTTTGTGTGAAAAAGAGCACTTTTCAGCAAGACAGGCAAAGTGACACAGTGCAAAATCTGCGATGAGTACAACAAAAGCCTCGTTCTCAATAAGTCTGTTCCGGAACTGCAGGCCATTGTGTTGCGGGAGGAAATGTAAGCAAGAGCGGTAAGCGCCCAAAAGCCTCATTTTGCACTGCACTTCATTTTTTGACTCTTTTGGGGAACTTCCGACGTAGTTGTGTCCGGATGACCTTCCATCACATGCATCCCTCTGTCTTCTCAGTGAAACTGAACCTGTCAACATATGTCACACCCACTGCCACAGCAACTTCTACCTTGCGTGTAAAGCAACCTCAGACAAAACACCGATCCTGGCTGTGGAGGTAAGATTTTAAAAATGTAGCTATTTTTTTTTATTTTGACAAATTTTTAATAGAATGCCATTAAAACAATCAATAACAAACAAATATGCCACTGATATATTTACATTTGACATTTATCAGACACGCTTATCCAGAACATATTACAATCAGTAATGACAGGGACCGTCATCCTGGAGACACTTGGCTCTTGGAGACACTCTTGGCTTCGGACCACCTTTATATTTTTGGCCCAGACTTTGGAATTTTTGGAAGCCGAACCTGTGAATATTAACAGTTAAATGAACAGTAAATATTAATATTTTAATGTACATTTTGTTTTTCATCTACTACTGTATTCACAATATAACTTGTTTTGGGTGATTTATATCATATCCAACGGCTTTAATCGTATAATATAAGCAAAATTTATTAGATGATATGTGGGCTATGCATTTGAAAAGACTGTATTTACAATCACCTAAATCTATTTTGACACAGCACACATAAAATACGTGCTTCGCTGAAAAAGATGCTCTGAGGAATCCTTGAAAACCTCAAAAAGGTTATTTCACTGGCAACTGGACTTGTTATGGATCCTTGACTACATTTCGCCCTTCCATTCCATTCCAGAGGGCTTTCTCGGGACTTGAAAATAACCTTTTTTTGAGAACCATGACCTGGATGACTGAGCACCTTCACAGATATCTTTGAAAATACATCCTACACACCCTACAGAGGGTGTGATGAGAGAAATTGTTTGTGAGGTGGCTGCTGCTTTCATTTTTTTACTTACATTCGCCATTTTTTTTGCGTCATACTGTACATGAGAACAGATTTGATTTTCCAGCATTTAAAGTTACAATCACGTTGATTTCCGTCACTTTTTATGTTTGTACCTGAAAAAATACCATATTATAAAATACACTGAAACAACTAACACAGCCATTGAATTGAAATGGATAAACTAGCTTTAGCCTACTTCTGCGATTATGGCTAGTGTCATATTCCCAACCTATCTAGCTAACTTTGTTGAGAAACTAGTCATCATAAATCATAAACTCTTACCTCTATGTGTTTCCTTCCATTACATGGTGAATTCTTGTAAGACAAAATCGTACAGGGCTGAGGCAGGCACAAAAGGCCCACAAAAGTGAAATGGACCTTCTTCTTTTCTACAATTTTGAAAAAAACTCTCAAATAAGGCCATGAATATTCTGGCAAACTGGGATCAGGAGTGTTCTCCCTTTTCAATGCCGGCATAAGCAAGTGTATGCAACCAGTTGTGTAGCTGTCATGCACTGAAATTCGATTGGTGCATTTTAGATTTGATCTAACAGTTCAAAGGTTACATCTCTAAATGTAAAAAAGGAACGACAGCTTTTGGAAAAAGTAGTGATGTGAAAAAGTAAGATATTTGACATTAAAAAAATGTACCGGAGTAAAAAGTCTCAGATACACAAAAAAAACTACTTCCAGTGTAGTAGTACAGTGTCCACCACTAAATAACACTTGCTTGATTGTAATGTAAATATTATGTAAAATGTCATTAAATGATATTTATCTCATCCTTCTCAGGTGATCAGTGATCAGCAACCGCTTGAGACCATTAACGCAGAGGGCGACATGGCGCACTTCCTGTTCTTCAAGTCGGTCAACGGCCAGTCCATGAATACGTTCGAATCTGCCAAATTCCCGGGTTATTTCATCAGCACGTCTTTCAAGGACCAGAAGCCGGTGGAAGTCTGCAAACAGCAGGTCACCGAACGCATTAACACCTTCAGGGTGAACAAAGTGTAGCAGATGCATCGAAGTAAACTCCAGTGTATGTACTGTGTACAGAGCTTTAGGTTGTGAGAACCATGATTTTTTTTTCTCAGAAACAAAAAATGTGCCACTAGATGGCATGCTTAACAAGTATTTAACAAGTGAAATTGTTGCAAAGCATTTCATGTTGAATGGTGTTCCATACATGGGCATCATACAAACATATATGCACCGTATTGCAGACTGGGAAATTCATACTGAATTTCTACAGCTAATATTAAATGAATTTCTTTTATTTAATTATGATTTAATATTACTAAATTATGCTTAATTGTTTAATATTTATTTGTAATTAGTTGTCTGTCTAAAGCTTCTTACACCTACAAATGCACCCTAGTTGTTTCAAATGTACAAAAATTAGCAGTTTTGGCTCAGGCCTTACAAGCTGTGTGCTTCTGCAGTGTCCTGCTGTCTTTGTATGTACTATTGTCCAATGTCACGATTGTTGCATTTTTATGTCTTAGAATCTAAAATATTTTCATTATTATTTGTCAGAACCACTGTGTCAGTATGTATTTACTGATGTCATTTATACTTATTAATATTGGCAATTAAAAAGTTTTCAAATCGACTCTTGAGAATGGGCTTTTTTATTTTTTTGTTTAACCTTTTTCTGGACCTGAATCCTGAGTGTTTTGTTTTAGGTGCATTTCTGTGTAAATGCAATATGTTGGAATCGCCCCTCCCCCCTCCACTCAGGGCTCCAGCTCTCACATGCGCAGAATGACGAAGTGCGTCTCACTGCTGCCATGCACATTCCGGGCACATGGCAACACCGGCTATATATAGCCTGGCAGCCTGGCAGCACGCTGGGATCATGGTTTCTTCCTGTGAACACAGGAACCACCATCATGCAAAGCGCTCCCCCCCCCCAATCCGCGTGCCCACGTTCCCATCTTCATTTTGTGTTCATGAGCATTCACCGTCCTTTCCCTTCCCTTGGTTACAGGGAACTCTTATCTGCTTGCCTGTGACAGCAGTGCATGCATGAAACCGTGAGCGAGATTAAGGCAGCATGTTGCATCCAGTGTGTGTGTCTAATTCAAGATTAAACTCCTTCATCTGTCACATACATAGTAACACACACATATCTGGCCACTCTTACGTTTTTGCGTGCATCCACCTAGCTCATCATTTATTTTTTGCGTAGCACAAAATATTTTCATCTGTTTTGTACCACGTTCACTGCGATCTGCAACAGCCGAAACAAATTTTTATTCAGAGCCACACCACGCTGTGATGCCGGACTAGATTTCTTTTTATTTGACCCGCTTGTACATTAGGCCATTTTGGACCTTAGTGTGTTCCTGCCAGGATGCTCTGAGCATGTGAAATAATCCCAGCTTGATCGGGCAGCATGCCCAGTGTGGCATTACATACACCGTGGTTTCCACTCTTTCAGCCCTGCCCCCCAGGAGACAGAGGAAGGTCACCGAGGCCATTTCAGGAGATGCCATGTAATCCAAGGCACAAGTAACCCTACTAATGAAGGTCTTGATTACCCCACCCCCTGTCCTCACACATAATATTCAGAAAAAGTCTCTAGTTCAGAAAAAGACAAAGCACCACATTTGGTCTTAAATATTCTCAGTCGCTTATAGCCTTCTTTATTATGTTACAAACATACATAGCATCTTCTAAATATAGACTTCTAAATGTTCATTGGCAAAAAGGCTGTAGTTAAAAAGGTGAACAGGTCATGGTCTATAGAGTTTTTTTTTTTCCCCATGAAGAATCAAAGCTGGGGTGGCTGGCAGTATCCAAGATGTGAGCCAGTTTAACACAGCACAAGGTGGGAAAATGGCTTGGAAAAATATTCACATCGGAAACCAGAGATTTTCAAAGATACACAGGACTGACACACTGGGTTGACACCATTAATACAACAAATGTTGACATATTAAAAATCAACTCTTGGTTTTTCCAGTTACATTTTCTGTTTCATTTCAATTCACAACACATTTTCACTTGTTCATATCTACACTGCCAACATTCATTTCAATCTCTAACGCTTGCTTGAGAACCTCATATATGTGATCGACTTCTTTCACCTCATGTGTACAAAAGACGCACATCTGTTGGAAAAAAAAAAGTCTGGCATGGTCCAGCTGGAAAAAAGAGCACCTCAGAAAGGAGTGATTCCCATTCCCATTCCTGGCAGACACCTGTTTCATTCCAACCCACTGCACCTATCACAGGGTGGTTAACTATTACTCGGTCCAAATTACGGACTGGTTGGAGTAAAACATGGGCATGTCTCTGTTCAGGGGCCCAGTTTTGTTTCGTATTGTCCTTTGATTTTAGCGTTTTGCTCAAACAACATCTCCCATACAGACAAGGGAAAAGAAAGATGCATTTCTGGCCACTTATGACACTTCCAGTCTTCAAAAGTGGCACAGTAGAACGTGGCGTCCATGCGATGGCCTTCACAGGAATAGAACTGAGAATTCTTGTCCGAAGCGAAGGCACGTGTTGTACCGTTTCCAGTGAAGGAAGTCACATGATCCAGTTATATCACCTAAACTGTTGTAGAGGCTCCCAGCACATATATATATCGGTCTGTAAGGTTTGCAAAAAAGAACCAGACAACGGATCAGCATCTACCTTTGGGTGTCAGGGACGTCGGAGCCTGTAGTCAGGCCACCTTACGGTGGACCAGTAAGCTCGGGATTGGGGAAATATTACAGTGGGATATAAAAGTTATTATTCAAACATGGCAGGCGACGGGTTTTGCATCACAAGGACGCTATGCCTCAGTTTGATTTCTCACAGAATGGAAAAATATTTGTTTTTCCTAGCAATTTCTGCAAATTTCACTTACAATTTTATTGCACATTCCCACTGGCTGGTCCAAAGCATATTTAACTGTGTGAAGAACGAAGAACCTTGAAAATATTTACACTTTAATTGTGCAGTTTCAGCTCTTTGTCTTCATTGTCGCATTGCATCAGTTTTGATGAGAATTTTGTTAAATGTAGCATGTTTTGAGTAATTCATTATTGTTCAGTGCAACTCCTTAATCAGGGTAGTAAGCAGAAGGGTGATTTGAGGAAGTCACCTTTTCTGAAGGTTATCCTAAAAACCTGCACAGGAATTTGCACCCAGCCAGAAACGTGCCTGTTAGGCTGCAGGCTAGGGGTCGAGGGCAGAGAAGGGGTTCTCGGCCCGTAAGGACTGACGTTTGAAAAGCCCAAACGGATGTGAACAAAAAGGGCTTTATCAATTCAGAGACCATTAAAGCAGACTCTTCTGCCCCTTTAACACAGAGCTCCTGCCATAGAGCGTTACACATAACCAAACAAAGCCATAATAAATCACTTGCAAGCAGTGGCACATCACCGCTAATCGCCAAGTAGAAGAAAACCTAACTTGGGCGCCTCTACATCTGTGCAGCTTTCCTTCCAGGACAACCGAGCATGTCAGCTTAGTGCCGTGCAGGACCCCCGTCCCCACCCCTCAATACAGACTGCGCTAAACAGTCAGAAACAACAGTGAGGAAGAACATCCTGGCAACAGCTGCTGCTGTGTCACGATTTCAGCCAGCGGCCTTCTCCTGCCGTAATCTCTGCGCTTCACCTTGCCTGGGCTGGGCTGGCACAGTCGGTCCACCGATTTACCGATGCAGTAATGACGTATTTCACAGAGGGCCTGACCTTTGAATCACAGGTTATAAATATTGCATGAAAAAAAAAAAAGGATTTAAAGCAGATTAAAGCGAATGACGGACAGTTCTGAGCCAGTGACGAAGACAGGTTATGAATCAGCAAAAAATGTCCTTTCACCCACTTTTATCTAGTAAATGTTTTCCCCCTCCACCAAACTGGTAACATAAAAGCACAACTAAAACAATTGTGCAGCTTTGTCACATGGTGCGTTTGGTGCGGACCCGATGGTAATTGGGTTTGAGGGGTGGCGTGCATGAGACAGGCTCGACAGTCAAGCCCTTGTGTCTCTCAGCACTTGGGAGCTACTGCCACAGCTGAATCCCCGGTCACCACGTGAGGAATGTCCCCCCTTCCTATGCCGTACACATTAAAATAGCCGGCTTGCAAAGTCAGCTTACTGCCGAGGTCTAACAGCTGCTGTGATTGTAGATTTCGGGAAAATCCAGCGTGCCGGTGAGGGAAGCCTGGCGCAGTCACGCTTTTCCCTCAGCATCCAGAGCACCGGTCGCGTGGTACAGCCGCCACTCGGACGAGCCCGGTTTACTACTTTACTTGAAAATATTAGTCCGTTAGCCACAGCAAAGACGTTTTATTCATTGCTGAAAAGATCTTGGTTACAGCAGAACACGTGACTGGAACAGCTGCCGTTCAACATGACACAACACAAGTGTTACGATGGTAAGACGTGGTTTCATATTTATATATATTTAAATACTCCTCAGTCAAACAAAAAAAAAAATTACACTATTGCTCCCAACAACGCTGAAGAGAGTCAGCAACAAACACGTTCTCTCGGACATGAAGAAAGAAATTAAGTATCTAAAATAGTCACATTACACCAAGTGGACTGCACCATGAGATTAAAGTAATGCATCTAGTCATAAAGTGCGAAAAAGGAAATGTGGCAAAATAGCTTTCATAACAGATCCGCTCTAGATTCCATCAGGTAGCCGTTGGTTTCTTAGGTTCATTAAGAATATAGTTTTAGTAAGAGGGGAGAGGGAAAAAAAATAATAAACTTCACCAAACTGTGAAGTTTTACACTTTCGTGGAAAAATATATGTGGTTGTTGTCGACTATTTTCATATTCTGAGCTGATACTTTCCATAAATTTATTGGAAGGTCACCAATAATGGGTTTTGGGGAGGAGAAGTCCTGCCTGTTAGAAGGTGTGTTAATAACAATGAAGACTTTAGAAGTAACACAGTAACCAATACACAGTAAACATATATTGTTTTTGAGGAAATGAGGATGGGAATTTCACTTTAAAGTACAGTCAAGTTACACTGCATTTATTTATTAACTTAAAGGTCATGTATTATTCCACTTACTATAGGAGAAGCAAATAAAGGAAGAAACAAAAAGAAGCAGCCACTCAACATATGCTTCACCCCAGCTTAAGTTTTATGAAATATGCCTATTATGGCTTTATAATTCTGCAATTAATATAGACATTTATTCTATGTATTTAAAAAATATGCTGGTTTGTTCAGTTTGTTTTTCATAAACTGTAATCTGCAAATATAGTTTTCTTTTAAAAAAAAAAAAAAAAATCCATGCTTTACTGTCCTTTAAATAATCAGGAGCGTTATCAGGCTTCTCTGTGCCCTGACTTGGTCGATCATCTTGAAGGATGCAAATGCTGTATTACCTCCTAGACAGGGTTCGATCTGGCCGGTGGTTTAGCCTCATCACGAGAAGGGCAAGTCTTTTTATTCAGTCCTCACAAATCCAGAAAACGGCATCACTCTTCCATGGACAACAGTGAGTCTTGGCCTCCCATTGATCGTGTCAAGGTTGTCCCCTTCAATCAACAAACAAATCTTTTTTTTTTTTTTTCCCCCCATCCAGGCAGCTTGAAATCTTAACAGGACACATTACTTCGAGTTTTAAGAAATAACAGCACTAACGTCATAGACTCATTTCTGAATTGCAATTGAGGGGCAGGGTTAAAAAAAAAAAAAAAAAGGATTAAGGATTTTTACAACATAAACTATATTGATTGTGAATTCCTGTATAGGAGTTGGGTCTGTCGGTGGTATTGGTGACACCACGCTGAAGAGACCTCACAACTTTTCTTCAGCATTTCGGGGGGTGGGGGGGCCTTCGCAGGCCTTCGATGACCAAACATGGCCTCCCTCGCAAAAAATAAAAAGCTAGAAGACAGAGACACTGCCACTTTTACAGACTTGCTCGGAGGCATTTACCTATAGACATATAAATAATGACTTTTTATTTAATTATTATTATTATTCAGGGTTAGGACATGATTTTCCAATAAAAATCTTTCAGAAGCGACAAGCGAGTGTTCCCATCATATGAAAGCGTGAGGTTTGTCTGTTCCCCTTTAAAGTCAAAAAAGGGCTGCTGGTTCAGGGCACACAGGCCTAAAAACACAGACAAACCCCAGCCTGCAGGAGACATGTAGTCCTGTGTCTTTTACAGGCCTGTAGTCATGATCCCCAAGCAAAAAAAAAAAAATTTAATCTCTCTTTTGGAATCTTCCACATCTATATTTCATCTTTGTCAACTGTACATTATGCCACGATAATTTTTAGTTATTAAGTTAGTCATGCACTTTTTTTTTCTGTTTCAGCATTTTGCAATATTTCTCATCTATTGCATTTCTCACGCCAACTATGGAGCTCTCGGAGGGGGGGGGGTAATAACAGAAATCAACAACAAAAACCAAAAAAAATTAATGGTGCGGAAGGGGGGGGGGATTTCAGTCGTCATCCACATCATCGCCCTCTGACTCTTCTCTCCTCTCATACATTTTATCCCGTTGTCTCTCCTGGATCTCCTTCATCTCCTCCGCGTAACGACAGAAAGCTCCGCCGAACTTACCCCACGCCTTAAATGGGATAGTTATCGAGTTCCTGTAGCTGGGCTTGACCTCGCTAACTCGCAGGAACACGCCGTATTTGTTGGAGCCGACGTCGAAGAAGAAGCGCTTGGAGTCCACCATGATGGAGGTGCCCTCGGGAAGCTCCCCGTAGCCGCCGGCCGCCGAGCCGCCGGTCAGCTCCTCGTCGTCCCCGCCGTAATCATCTATAAGCTTGGCAAGGGCGTCTCTGAACTCTATTAAGCCTTGGGCGGGCAGCGCGATCGTCTGGCCGGCCTGCATTCCGCCGCCGGGGCCTCCGACGCCGAAGCCGGGCCCGCGGTTGACGGTCTGCCGGATGCGGAGGAACCTCCCGCGCTGGTTCTCCTTCAGGTCGAGGTAGTACTTGCGGTTCTCCCGCACCAGGAACTCGCTCTTCAGAGCCCGCCGGGGGCCGCCGTCGTCGCCGCCGGACGACTGTGCGATCTGCTCCGGGCTACTGGGCCCGAGCTGGGCGTAGTGCTCTATGAAATCCCCCAGGTAGTCGCGGAACTCGGCTGCGACCGACATGGAGAGGGTCAGGCGACTTTTGGAGCCTCCGGCCCCCACTTCGGCGATTTTGATGAAGCGGCCCTTCGAGTTTTGCTTGACGTCCAAGTAGAAGCGCTTGTTCTGGATGTCAAGCCTCTTCGACGCCAGCTCCTGGGTCTCCTGCTCCCTCTGGAAGTGCTGGAACCCGCCACCACCGCCGCCGCCTCCGCTGCTCCCGCCGCGCTCGCTCCCGCTGTCTCCATCCGCCATCTTCACCGCCACCAGCCAGCTGCGTTCTCCCTCCTGCGTGTCTTTCGCGCAGGACTCGGCGAAACTCCCTTCTCGCCGACGCCGCGGGCGCGCCAAAGCTCCGGCCACATTGGCCTGCCTCCTGCCAATCACGATTCCGCCCGCGTTCCGATTGGCCAGCCTTGTTGTCGATCACGGCGTGGGGGCGGGCACGGCTGATTTAACTGGCGCGGGGCTCCGTCCGTCGTGAACGGCCCACTTCCTCTGTCGCCTCGACTCCCTGAGCTCTGATCCGGGATCAGTGCCGCTCTCCCGATGCGTTCATGTAGTTGCGAAATAAAACGGAGCCGGCAGCAGCCTAATTGTGAACGGCCTTCCTTAAGTGAAACCTCGATGCGTGTTGTGGACTGTGTGTAGCTGCAATACTTTTTTTCAAGCGTTCCCGTTCATGGACCAACGTACAGTAACATATCAGTGTTGGCGTGCATTTGTACTCCTGCTACTGCAATTAGTTAAGTGTGCAGAAGCATCACTGATCACAAAAAGACAGGAATGGAAAGATGGACACATTCGCTTTGAGCATTTTATGCACAATTTATCGTTCTGAAATGATAATAATAACTTCTCTAAAAGCCGGAGAAGGCTACAGGATGACAGCATTTACGTAAGTGTTTCCTCAGTACATAATGCTATTAAGAAATGGCAGTAAACAGGAAAGGCAGGGGACGAGTCTAGGTCTGGAAGATCTCCTTTTGGATTGCAATAAAGGTAAATGATACTAAAAAAGTTCTTCAGGTAGACGGATTAAAGATATCACTACACAAATAACAACAACATTTATTTCTTATATAGACCATAATCACATACAGTGTGTCTCAATGGCCTTTGACAAGCCCTACAGTTGACATCCCCACACTTGACCCTTCTGCACACAAGGAAAAACTCCACACAAAAAAACTCTAGGAGAGAGAAAAAAAAAGAAAGGAAGAAACCTTGGGAAGGAGTGATACAGAGAGGGACCCCCTTCCAGGGTAGAGTAGGCCTGCAAGTGGTGTCAGTCCTACAGTTGTAGAGGTGGAGAAGTCCAAAGTGTACACTCTAAAAAATAATTAATGGGACCTTTTGTCATTACTTAAATATATATGTTGTTGTAAAATGAAAAATCAAGTTCATAAATACTGTTAGACTTTTTACTTTCAATTGATATTTTATTGAGCTCAGGTGACACAAAAATTATGCCTTTTGATTCAATATATAATTATGACTTGTCTGAGTTTAAAATGATATGTTAATCAAAAATAATTGATTGATAAATAAGTTCTGTCAATGTAAAATACAACTTGATGATGTGGAAACAGTCCACATTTTCCCTCTTCTGCTGAAGCTTTCCCCCGCATTTGTGTGCACCACAGTTCAGTTTTAACATACACAGAGCCGCTAATTCAGTAATAGTAGAAATAATTTGGCTCTTGTTGAACATTTAACACTAATGTTACTGTTTTACAGATCATTGTAATTGTCTTATAATGTTTAAAAGATCACAGATATTGTTAGCCACGAAGCTAACTGCAATCTTTTATGGCGCTAACGCAGGCTTCTGTAGTGTGTGAGTTCTAAAGTTGAAGCTAGACAAGCAAAGTTGATATCACTGCAGTGTTTGCTGTTAGTGAAGCAGTGATGGAAAAGTTTTATTGTCGAAATGTGACATTTCTTTGTAAATGGAAGCTGGTTTATGTTAGGTAACGCTAATGCTAGATGCCGCTTTTCGCTTCTCAATGTGTGTCAACAGCGCCACCAAAAACACACTTTGGTACTGATGGGCCACCAGGCTTTACAAGTTCAAAATCATTTAACTTCATTTATTTCCCTTCTTAGGTCTTCAGTTACTTTGCTGTGTGCCTTGCAAGGACAAAAACTCAAGCCTTCATCTTCTGGTACCTGGTGTTGTGGATCAAGGGGTTTAAGTTGAAACGTGGTAAGCGTGAACAAACATAAGTAAGACAGAAACATAATGGATTGGCCTTGCAAAGTCTGTAACTATGCAACCTCTACTAGAGACGAGTTGTTGAAACATTATAGGTTTCGTCATATCCCCGGTGTGCAACCACTGCCATGTCCTTACCTATATTGTTTTTGTTCATTTAAATCATGGGGTAGCCTGAAATCACAAATATCAAGGAAACACTCTACTCACTCAACAAGAGTGAGAACCTCTGACATTCTCAGTTTCTGTTGCCAGTTCTGTAATGTGGGCACATTTTCCAATGAAAAAGAGTATTTTGAACACCTTCATCAACATTTGAAAACATAAGAAACTGTCTCCTGTGTTTTCAAAAATTGCAGTTTTAAAACTAATATTTTTGGAACATTTGCTTCACATAGAAATCGCAAGCCCCACTCATTAGATGAGTTTAAAGATGACGTTTTAAAGAGGTATGAAAACCCTTCGCAAACAGATCAGTGCAGTGATTTCGTTCATCAGGAAGGTGAACAGTCTGACATTGATGAGTTTAGAGATGATGTAAAAGTACAGCCAAAGTTGATTGAAAGAAGATTGGCTCATTTGATGTTGAAATTAGAGAGTTCCTTTCATGTTCCCAACTGATGCATTGATGAGCTTGTAGAGGAGTTGCATTATATTTCTCATTCAGCCTCTGCTCCCATCATGAAGTACATTTTACAGTCTTGCTTGAAGAGACACAACTGTGAAATTGATAAAGCCATTGTGTCTGAAATGGTGAATGACATCTGTGGTGCTAACCCTATTAGCTCTGCCCTCCGTGATGGTGGTTCTCTTTCCTCTGCCTTCAAAAGAAGAAAGTATTTTAATGAATTGAGTATATTCCAATTGTGTATATTCTTAGTGGAGAGAGCAGCTTCAGGTATGTCCCCATTCTAAAGTCTTTACTTCAGGTTCTTAGCAGGAAAGATATACTAGACCTGATCTTGAGTAAGGCAGAAGCTCAGATGGGCGTGCAACCATCATAGTTGAGGGATCCAAGATCCTGGAGGGGATTGATGTTGCCAGATCCTGTGCTTTGCTGATGAAAGTAATCTACAGTCTTACCTATCCCATGCACTTGAAATTTCAGAAGCTATGCCTTGAGCTTGATGGACAAAAAGCCAGCTCTAAAGTAATGAATCTCAAGTTTGGTATTTTCTAGAGCAGACTTGATCAACCTTTCGTGAGGGAGAGTTTCACATCACACACGAATAACCTGTTATTTTTTCTGCATTTCTGCTGCCAGTTCATGCATTGGGTTTTACCAAATTTTAAAACACTGTTCTTCATAAGCTTCTGAGTTCATGTTTTGTGTCTAGCCTAAAAATGCTGCTGTTTGCACGTTTTTAAGGAATTTGAGCTGTGGTTAATTTCTCCCACTTCTGTCTTCTGAGGGTATTTATGTGTTTTGAACTTCATATGCAGTGCCCCCTTTAGCTGCCGTTAATCTGGAAGGTGAATAGTCAAATATTGATAAGAATAAAGATGATTATGTAAGAATACTGAAAAAGTTGAATGAAAGAAGCTTTGCTCATTTTATGTTTAAATTGGTACCTTTAATGTACAGCAATCTGTCATCTCTTGTTTTGATTTACTTTCATGTGTTCAAGTCAAAGAATGGTGATCCATTCTTTAACACAGTTTCTGAGGGCATGTTGGTTTGTGTCTCAGGAAAATGTAGCCTACAAATCTTGCTGTTTGAAAGTGTAAAAATTGTCCTACTGTTTTTTACTGTCAATAAATGTGTCTAACTCGCTTGAATAATACTTTCTGAATTTCTATTCTTTTTGAGCACCAGGAAAGAGTCCCTGAGCTGCTGTCCAGGTGCTTGGTTTTGACATTGCCCTCATGTCTTTAAATACTCCTTGCAACCTTTCAGAAGGTATCTTGCGTTCTCCTTGCTGTCAGCTGATTTCACTCAGCCACCTTCAAACCACCAAACAAACAAACTCATCTTCCTCAGATTTTGTTATAATCATTTAACTGCTTCTTGCTTCACAAAGACAGCAGGTAGCTACACCTCATTTTGGGGGGATCCTTTTTCTGAAGGTCATGACACAAGAGAAGACACAGCACATGGTAGCTTAATTTCATTTGGAAAAAAGTCTGATCATCAAGTATCTGTCTTAGAACCTTGACTTCTTTGTGGGCGGGCACCACCATGGAGGAGCCCGACCTATAAGGTACTCAAGGTTATATTACAACCAAACGACCAAGGTTTTGAGAGACTTAGCCTTCTGGGAAACTGGAAAATTCCCTTATTATAGGAATCTCTTGCAGGGATCACATACGGATCATACACATTATTAAGTTCATGTTATTTAGAAATTAGTTTTATTGTGACCAAAAAGCTACTTCACCATACTTAAAATATCACGTTGGATCAACTTAAATACTTGCATGCATGTTGATAAATATTAAGTTCATTTTAATTAGAAATGTATTTTATTATGACCAAAAAGCTACTTCACCATACCTAAAATATCATGTTGGATCAACTTAAATACTTGCATTCTTGTTGACAATTATTAAGTTAATGTAACTTAGAAATGTGTTTTTTGTAACAAAAAAGCTACTTCTCCATACTCAAAAATATTGCTTTGAATTAATGTAATTCTGACAGGAGTTGGCTTAACTTAAAATTATAGTGGAAAACATTAACATATCTTTTTAAGTCAAACTACTGTTTTATTTTTTACAGTGTAGTAAGACCTTCATGGTAGACTCGGCAGAAAAAAACACTTTGGTATGATTGTAAAAAAGGTTGAAGAAGGGATTTGAAAAAATACAAGTAAATATATTTTTTTGCAGCAACTGTAAATGACCAAATATTTATCCAATGAACAAAAAGAAGAAGGATGCTTTTGCCTCGCTGCTTGCAGTAATAAAGAACATTTTATCTGACTAATCTCTCAAATGGCCTTTGTCGACAGCAAAGTGGACGAGTAGAGGAATTTGTAATAAAAAAACCTAATGTATAGGATTTTGTATGTTTGTTTTGTATAAAAAATTCTCTTATTTCTATCAACAGTAATGATAGTAGTCCAACAGCAAGATAATAAGTCAGACAAACCTCAAAAACATAGACAAGACATAAGCTGACATTTGCCATAGCCATCACAATACTGACCTGAATGTAAATATATTTTTTAAAAATTGGCAAATTATTGGCAAACTGTAATTATTGGAAATAAAAATTTAATTATGCTTATAATATTAAAGTAATTAAAATATTTTAGTAATCTCCCTTTAATGAGTTCATTTTCTCATTTCATTACACATAGTAACAACCTTACCTTTATAAGCGCTCCATGAATAAAATGTATTATTTATTATTAACAAACATGTTGCAGTACATTTGGCTGTTTTGTGCTTCAATTTGTCTGTATGTTTTGTTGTTAATATTTATTTTTTAATTGGGGTTTCCATCTTCTGTGGCCCCGTCCATGGAAGTGTTCAGTGCCCATTCATGCCCTGTAGATGGGGACATTGTCCTCCGGGATGCGGAAACTGAGAATTTTATTTGTCACGTTATATCTTAGCATAGACATATGCTTCAATATTGTTTCAAAGATATACATGTCAGAAAGGTATATTACAAATATATATATTCAACACGTTTGGCACATTGCTGAGTGTTTAAACACCATGAGCAACATTGATCACGGGGATTTAAGAAAGAATAACAGTTAATTATGGATATCAATTAAAACGTGACCTTTTTTTTATTTGTCAAGGTTGTCACGAGACATTGAGAGTTTTTGGGCGCCATACTTGTTCCATCTTCAACCTTCCCAAATTCTCCCACACTACCCCTCTGCTACGTTCCCTCCACTGGCTCCCAGTAGCTGCACGCATCCGATTCAAAATACTGATGCTGGCCTACAAAGCCAAACATGGAGCAGCCCCATCCTACCTCACAGCCCTTATTACACCTCGCACTGCACCTCGTATACTCCGAGCCTCCAGTACTGCTCGCCTGGTCCCTCCATCTCTGAATGTAAAAGGAAGACATTCATCCAGACTCTTCTCCGTCTTGACCCCTCGGTGGTGGAATGAACTTGCCCTTCCCCTTGAGGTCACTGACTTATGTATAGAAACTACAACAGAGTGAATAAATAGGTTGTATTCATAGTTGGGGGTCCTAATGAACTAGAACTGATCACTTCATTGATGGTAACTTGAAAGCACGTTGTAAGTCGCTCTGGATAAGGGCGTCTGCCAAATGTCTCAAATGTAAATGTAATGCAATGAATCGAACGTGACCCTGACCCTGACCAGCCGCGGCGCATGCGCCGTGCGGTGTGCAAGGAAGGGGCGTTTTGATTGGTTCGATTCAATACGGTGTCCCCCCATTGGCTGCGCAGCTCCCACACGCGAATTAATTCATAGTGGGATCGAGTTGGCCGAGAGGGTGAAAAGGCGTTAATTGTTCCATTCATTCAAAATCTCCCGGGACTTTAAATTGCCGACATGGTAACTGCCGATATATCTGCTGCTTACGACTCTTTCTGCGCTGCTCCGTGAACGTTCCGCACACGCGTGACGGCTACTGTTCCAGTTAACCTAGCTTCGGCAAAAGAAGCGCCAAACGCTGCGAGCTAACGCGGCTAAACGTTTAGCGAGCACGACTTCCTGTGCGCGTCTGGAGTTGTCGTTCATTCTCCGCGTCCACCGGCGGGGCCCTGTCGCCCTGTAACGCCACCCTGTCGCCCTGTGACGCCACCCGCTGTCTATTGTTCGCGCGGCCGAGGTTTCGAGCGCTAGAAAACGCCGGCGGCGTCGGGCTTCCGCGCAAAGGCTGACCTCCCCGCCGGGGACGCGCAGGAGTCGGATTGATCTGGTTAACGACGACGAGGGCTCCGCGGGCTCTCGGTTTATTTTTTTTTTTAGTATAACAGCGACCCGTAGGGCAAGTTTTAGTTGCGCTGTTTTGACGGCCACACCCACTAGCAGTTATTTCTGTAGGCCGGAGCAGTGATGCCGGTTTCCACGTTTTTTTTGCGGATTCGGTTTCATGTAGGTTTGTTTTTTGTCTTCACGATTACTAGGCTGGTGGAAAAGCTGGAAAGGACAGTGGCAAGGCAAAAGCCAAGGCGGTGTCCCGCTCTCAGAGAGCTGGACTACAGGCATGTATATATAAAAAAAAAAAAGTCATGAAAATGAAAACATTATTATTGTCATTCACGTCTTCATTATCTGTAGCGGCATTTCTGTCTTATTGTAATACACAGTTCCCAGTGGGTCGCATACACAGGCACCTGAAGACCCGCACAACAAGCCACGGGCGCGTCGGTGCCACAGCAGCCGTGTACAGTGCTGCAATTTTGGAATATCTCACTGCTGAGGTAAATGTTGACCTGTGCTTTAGATTCCAAATTCTTGCCTGATTGTTGGATGTGAAGCACAGAAAATTTAACAATGGCTCTGGTTCAAATGATCTTTTGACCAAACATTCATTGTATATTTTCTTTGGTAGGTGTTGGAGTTGGCTGGCAACGCTTCCAAAGACCTTAAAGTGAAACGTATAACCCCGCGCCATTTACAGCTCGCTATTAGAGGTGATGAAGAATTGGATTCACTCATCAAAGCCACCATTGCTGGAGGAGGTATTTTACGCTTTTATTACATGACACATTCTTGTCTGTTTTCTCTTATTTAGAAAGCACATTTTGCATTTGCAGTTATATGATCATTCAGCTGAACGTTCTGAATATTTCTGTTTTTTTTTGTTGTTTTTTTTTCTCAGGTGTGATCCCTCACATTCACAAATCACTGATTGGGAAGAAGGGCCAGCAGAAGACCGTATAGGCGGATCATGTGATCTGTGTGTGTTTGTGTGTCGTGGATGAGTGTAGATTAAGGCAATCAGCATGGTGTTGTATTTCTGAATGTTTTGTGACCTGTAGTTTCTCATGTTAAAATTTTGATTATGTTGTAATGGGAGAAAATGTTTTTGGTGGGAAGATTAATTGAGAGGATTTTACAGTTTGTAACAAAAAGTTGTGTATTGGCTTTTGCTCAAACTTTTATACATACGTGTTTAAATGGTTTTTTCGTTCGTTTGGATTTTTTTTTTGGTAAAAGGGAAAGTGCTTATTAATATAAGAACAAAGTTAGTACAGTTTTGCCATTCTTTTAATTATCCACATCTCTCAGGATATTCTGGACCAAAAGAAAATGCAATTTTAGAAGGAGCTATTGATCTTGCATGTGCTATACAAGGATTGATGTGAGTTCAAATACAGCTCCCATTCTAATTGTGTATTTCAAATGTCATAAAATGGGAACATTCTTGAAAGTCATCTTTTGGTTGAGAAATCAATAGCATATTGACTCTTTCCCTTATGAAATACACCGTTAGAATATGTTCTGTTTCAGTGTTTTGTACATTGCAAGATCAAAGTAACAATAATATAATTTAATCCTTAGGAATATCTTCCATGCAATTATCCATGGATATTGATCTTTAAATACTTTTTTTTTCTTCAAAGCAATACTTATAACATGTAGAATAGCTTCCAACTCTAGGTCTGCCTTTTATAAATGTTTCCTAAAACTAATTTTAAATTACTGCATAAAAGTGAATAAACTTAAGCACATGGTTTATGTGGGTTACATTTTTTTTGTTCACATGATCATATTTGGTCAGTTTGCTAAATGAAATAACTCATGTGCTTTAATTAATTTAGAACTGCACTTCAAAACTTAAAACCGACTGTGTGCACTGGAAAATTAACAAATTGTGTAGACATCTATGGCGGAAACTACTACTTCCCCAGTACAAATTTCTCATGCTAATAATTTGATCCATGACACATTAATACTCTGCTTCAATTGGAATTCTATTTGGAGTTCTTTGAATAGTGTTTTATCCACAAATAAATGTATGTATTAAAATACAGTTTAAATGCTTCTTCTAAGCATTGGTCACATTTATTATATAACAATTTTGAACTTTTGACATATTAGAGAAATTTTTACAAAATGTACAGATTAATTTTAAATAACACACCACATCACAAGTATAGAAATGTTAGAAGAGAAAATTCATATTGCACTCTTTCCTTAAAAAAAAAAAATACATTTCATATGTATTGATAGCAAATCTCAGATCGCTGGTCACACGGTAGCAATGGCTAGTATTGATGATGGTATGGTTGGTATGGAGCCATCATTGTAGAGCCTCCAGGGGTGACAGCCATGCTGGGCAAACTGCTGTACTGATAGAGTCCATCGACGGGCAGGCCAGACAGAGCTGCGGCTGCAGAGGGGTTGTAGTGTAGGCTGCTGGCTGATGGGTAGGGTGTGGGGGTGTCCTGTGCCGTGATGTAGTAGCTTGGATACGGGGCCGGCCTGAAGGCCTGAAACTCTGGGTAGTGCATCAGGTGGGATGCAACTTTAGCCTGACAGGCGTGAGCCAGAGCGTCCTGAACGGTCCTCTTCAACTTCATGCGCCGATTCTGAAACCAGTTCCTTATCTGAAGGAAGAATTTGAAATGAATCAATGAATGTGCCTTTTTAAATGTATATATAATTTGTTTATATAGTTGTGTAAATCAAATCACTTTTATTGTCACATCAAACAACACCAACACACAGCAAAAGTGCATGTGACTGAAAAAAATGAACATATATGCACATAAACTATGTGCATGAGTATACGTTGAACAATTAACAGTAAACCTATACAATATTGTCGAGTCTATTTACATTTTAGAAGAGAATGAATGTTTACCTGCTTATCAGAGAGATTCAGCTTCTTGCAAAGCTCAGCTTTGTCCTGAGTGCCGAGATAAGCGTTCCTCTTGAAGGCCTTTTCCAGGCTGTTTATCTGCTCCGCTGTGAAGGCAGTTCGCGGCCTGCGTCCAGTGGAGGGGGAAACCGTGGGTACGGGTTCTTTCTGAGTCGTGGGCGAGAGAGAACGCCCGCCCTCACTCTCGTACCCTGAGGTCTCCTCTTCTTCTGTGCTGCTGGTGAAGCCTGTGTCTGGCACAGACAAAAGAAACACGGTGTTCAAACACACAATGCTCGAACGCATAATCTTCTCATTTACATCCACAGATTTTTCAGATCAACCAAAAGTGTTTCATGTCTTACCTTGAGTAAGATGCTGCACCCCAGGGATGTCCCTTGCTGGGACAGTCTGTGCTTCTGTGGGTCTTTCCTGTCCATCCAAACTGTCTGGCCTCCATCGACTGTAGAAGCCAGGAAGACTCTCAGGCACAGTACCCGAGGTGCTGGGCATGTTAGGTCCAACAGGAGGCCAAGAGTTGGAAGGGGCTGCCTGTGTTTGTTTGTTTGAGTCCTGGCTGCTTTGAGACAGCCATTCGATGGAAAAGTGACCCTTCATGATAGCCGTGGGTAAAATCCTCCCAAATCCACACAAACCAATGTCCTTGTCTTGCTTGCTTTGTTCTCTTGTTGGTGTATTCTTGTATCCTTAATAATACTTCTTCTGTAATGAAGAGCTGGCCTGGTTAAAATCCTCTGGTTGGGGTAGGGTGTGGGTTCTGCTCTGCTGTATCTGTGGCAAGCGGCTCAAGTATTTATAGGGGTAATCCACCTCATTTACAATTCACTCAGCCAGGGATCAAAGGCAATGTCCTTCTTCTCCACTCCCCACCCCTTAAGTTTTCACAAGTGTGGTAATTAAGATGTCTCAATCGTCTCTGAATGAACCCATTAATTCCTGGCTCCAGTGTGTCTGGAGATGTAAACCCCTCAGCCTGTCCTAAATCATCACCTACCCTTATCCTCTACTGTATCTGGCTTTCTCTTTGTTTGAGGATTACATTTTGGTGGTGTATGTGTGGTTATTATTTTGTGACTTAAACTTCATGACGTTCCTTAATAAGGCTAGAAATATAAACACTGCAAAAAATACATTTAAAAAATAGACATAAAGTCTTGAAAATCTTTTTTTATTTTAAGGTCAATTGTGCAAAAGTAAATTGACAAATGTCTTCATCTTGGCCTATATTTTGCTTAATTGTACCACCTATTTTATTGAGTATGGGTCTTGTAAGGTTTACTATTTAAATGTATCTTATATTTTTTGGTATATTCATACATAGATCTAAAGAAGGAAATATGAAATGCAGTGAAAAAGTGGGGGAATGAATGATTTTCATTCTTTAAAAATAACTATTGTGTGGAGGTGCCACTGTGATTCTGGAACCCATAATCCCTTTGATGTTCCAGGTAGCAGTTAATGTTCTGTTAACACGAGCGGAGACAGCAGTCTGGAGACCGGGGGCAAATGAACTGGATAACAGTCCAGTTCAGAATCCATTTGCAACTTCCCTAAATAACAAGAATCATCATAAGTCCATCATTTTGTGAATTATTTTCATGGCCAACATTGTAGTTGGTGAATGTCTTAAACCTGATGTAGATGGTGTTGCATTGTTGTAAGTAGCCTTATAATAATTGCTCTAGTATTACTGCCTTCTATTATTTAATTGTAGTGGTAGGGTTTGGGTTTTCAAGGAAAAGCATGGTTATAATTAATTGCCATTAGGTAACAGTTATAGTTCATAAATTCTCCCACATCTGAGATCTTTGCAAATTGAACATTTTATTTTTATTTGTTTAAATTAGTGATTCCTGTTTGGTGGGGTGTTCTCATAAACTTAACCCTGTTATAATAAACCTAATGAGATACAAATTTTGGAGCTGTAACTGTAATCAATGTGCTAGGCCTTCTAATTTTTTTTATCATTTTACAACAACTTCAAAGAGCAGATTATTTGTTTTTCTGTTTCTGTATGTGTAGGGTTAGGCTTTCTCTGTCTCTCACTCACAGGCCAAACACAACCCAGATCCCATTCTGTTGATTATCGCACAGTAATCTCTCAAGACACCACCAAATGAAAGTCCTGCAGGTTTCTGTTTTCCAACCCAGACAGCCTTTGAGACTTTGGCCCCCCTTCTTCATTTCCATATAGCCCAGACCCTGATATGTGATAATGGGTGGGGGGGCAAAGTGTTTTGATGTGAGCTGGTGCAAGAGGGATGGGGTGAAGTACAGACAGGAGCCTGTTTTTATTGACGATAGACGGGAGGAGGAGACGGCGTGTCCACCTCCTATCCTGATGCCATCACCATCAAAAGAAAGATAAGTAGTTAAGAGACAGAGAGAGACAGGGACGTTCACACAACACTGCTGATTCACACAGACCTGGAGTCTGGAAAACTTGGATGAAAACTTGTATGTTTTTCAGAAATTGAGTTGTCAAATAGCAGTGAGGTCCAACATTTGAGTTGTCAAATAGCAGTGAGGTCCAACATGTTCAGTGGTGAGACGTTCAAATTCAAAAACTGAAATGTGAGCTGTCATCATTTCAAAGGAAATGAACAGCAACCCGCACTTTGTTTTGTTTTCATTCAGACCAAAGGATCTGTGTTTATATTCAGAATAAAATCTTTCTCCTATTTATTTATAAATAATACTTGATAACATGACACTTTATCATGAAATGAACAGTACATTTTACAGTTTACATGTAAGGTTTGTCAGATGGAGACCTGTGCTTCTAGTTGCCCACCTTCAATATTTGCTTTGCATGCTTGCCTGGTGCTTTTTAGTTGGGTCTTGAATGTTTGCGCACACAAACCGCATCATTAATCACAAGTTCAGGCAGTTGGGTCCATGAAAGAGTGCTTGAAGCATCACTCAACTCAATCCCCTCCCTCTCAGACGCGGGTCCCGAGGCTCAGGACAGACGGCAATGGTGTCCCACAGTGATTGCCTTTGATTGGCCTCAACGGGGCCCTTTCATCTCTAATGGAGCTGTTTGCTGCCCTGTTATGAACACAAATGTATTGTCTTTCTGCAGCCGGGGACAGACCGGTGGGGGCCTCCGATAGTGAGATGTTAGGAGCCCCACACACACAACAGAGCAGCAACCTTTTATTTAATCATTTTAGATATTGTTAGATATGACTTCTCAGGGAATCCCTTTTAAAACATATTAATGGAAAATTTAAACCAATGTTAAGGAAGCCAATGAGATATATTCTTAGTGAAAATTTATATAAAGTACATGCCAAAGGTTTGGACACACCTTCTCATTCGAAGTGTTTTCTTTATTTTCATGACCATTTACATTGGTAGATTCTCACTGAATGCATCAAAACTATGAATGAACACATGTGGCGTTATGTACTTAACAAAAGGTGTAGACCTGGCCTCCACAGTCACCGGACCTGAACCCAATCTAGATGGTTTGTGGTGAGCTGGACCGCAGAGTGAAGGCAAAGGGGCCGACAAGTGCTAAACACCTCTGGGAACTCCTTCAAGACTGTTGGAAAACCATTGGAGGTGACAACCTCTTGAAGCTCATCGAGAGAATGCCAAGAGTGTACAAAGCAGTAATAAGAACAAAGGGCGGCTATTTTGAAGAAACTAGAATATAAAACATGTTTTCAGTTATTTCACCTTTTTTTGTTAAGTACATAACTCCATGTGTTCATTCATAGTTTTTATGCCTTCAGTGAGAATCTACCAATGTAAATGGTCATGAAAATAAAGAAAACACATTGAATGAGAAGGTGTGTCCAAACTTTTGGCCTGTAATGTATAACAAAGCAAACATTTCTGAACATAATTTAATAGAAGTGTAACAAACATGTTCAACTTCCTTTAAGTGGAAACAAATTAATGTACACAAGTCAATTCAAGTCTTATTAATTGAGAAGAGGGTTTTATGGGCATTTTTGCACTTATGCTGTCACATTTTACCATTCATTTTTGAAAGCATTGACACCACCCAACCTTCCATCTAAACATATATTTCTGTTGATTCTGATCTTCAAAGGTAAAGGGCTGTGAACTGATACTGGTTTTCTTATCTGAACGGGTCTACTGTGAAAAAAGTGATGTGGCCTTCAGGCCACGCTGTGAAATGGGAACCAGCTCAGACTGCCTGTCCCCAGAGGCCAGACGTCGTCCACCAGCCTGGCTCCAGTGATCCACACTCCCTACTGAAAAGAAAGGTGTCGTCTAGGGACCCCTCCCTACCCGAAACTTTTGTTTCTCACATTTGGTGTGGGAAAAGGTAAGTGTTAAGGGGGGATTAAGCACAATTGAGCATAACTGTTGATCCACTTCCCATCCTCCACACATCCTTTTGACAGCACATCAGACATCACTGAGGGATTAAGTCCCTGGTACATGTTTGTGAATGGTTGCAGCTCAGGCTGACTGGTCTAACAGGAGTGTCAGAGAAAGAGAATGGGAAGAATGAAAGAAAGGCCCCTGCATTTTTGGGGTTTTCCTGTTCCTGTTCAGGCAGTGTGTAAAAGAAACATCTGAGGTGTGGGTCTGGACACACTCTTTGAAGTTAAAATGACATTTAGAGGTCAATTATGTTGTTAGGAAAAGGCGGTTAACACTAGAATTACTGACCTTTTTATTTTCTGGTGCAAGGCCCAAGGTGTTATTCACCCCTGCTGAGATTTTCACAGGTCTTCAGCTTGATTCTCCTCAATCTTTTGTTCTGCAAACCACCCATTCACTACCTGTGATGCCTGGCACATTTGCCCTCTGATTGCGCTTTTCTAAGAACGCACATCAGGATGGCCTCTGTATCACAGCCATGCAGGAAGAACCTCTCCACGCTACAGACTTGCTTCAGGAAATGGACGAAGCAAACTCTGATGGAGAAGAGATTTCATTTGTCCAGCAGGCCACTGGTACCTCAGAAAAATCTGAAAAGGAGATGGAACAAGAACCCAACATGCCACGGAAGATGCACCTGTGTGGTTAGAGGAGACCATTGGAGTGCCCAGTGCAGTAGCAAATAACTTGTGCTTCACTGCGCAAGCTGGACCCACAAAGTCTGCTAAGGTTTGTCATTGTCATAGTACATATGGTATTTATATAAACCCATTTACAGTGAGGTTCATGTAAATTTACCATTCTCAATTTGTTTATCCTCCAACTGCATAAAATTACAAATCCAAAGCTTCCTTTCCCTGTTAGACGTGGAAATGCTCCAAACCATCAGGGAGTGTACAGTTCATCAAGCCTGCATAACAGAGCCGGACTGGAATTTGGCAATTCAACTGATGGCATTCATTTCAATTCTGTAAGAGCAATCATGTGTCCCGTTGGTGCCATTGTGGATTGCTGGTCAGAAAACTTTCTGGTGCCAGTAATCAAAAAGACAATGTCCCGAGATAGATTCATTTCAATTATGCAACACCATTCACAATTATGCAACAATGCCATTGAAAGCCTCAACGCAATTACTTGGACAAGGAGATCACAGGACACCGCATATACTGATTGTGCCTCATTATATATATATATATATATATATATATATACACACACACACACACACACACACACACACACACACACACATATATATATATATATATTGTAAAGGACCACAATTGTCCTTTTATATGTGTTTGACATTTTCTTAATATAAATATTAAGATTTTATTGTATTCATTATATTTCCTATAATGTGGGTCATCCATGTGGTCTTGTGTTTTGTCCTATGGGTGGTGCTGTGGTTTGAGTTTAATTAATGTGGCCAGCAGGTGTTGATTGTTCAGTGAGCTGTGCCATGCTCTGTTGTTCACTGGATTTAGTTTGATGCCCAGTTTGAGCTGAAAGTGTATTGCCGAAGATGGTCTTGGCCACTTGTAAATTAACAGAGGAATTGATTGTCCAGCTGTATGTTGCATTCTTTGGTGAGCGCAGCGAGGTATGTTTATTTTCATATGTATTCATAATTCTGAATTGTGTAAAATGTAGAGTTATGTGTATGTTTCGGTCTATTTTAATGTGGTTTTCATGGTGCTATAAAGAGACAAAAGACTGGATGGGTTCTCAAGAACTCTGAATAAAGCTAAATTAAACTAATCATCATCAGTCGAGACTCACTTTTGGATCCAAGGGTTGCTACAGTGATAACTCGACCAAGTAAGTTGACCTTACTTAAAAAAAAAAAAGTATGAAAACTCGTTGCCTCAAAAAAATTAAGCAAAGTAATCTTAAGATTAGTGAGTTACAAAAGCTTGTTTATTTTAAGTGTGCAGTACTTATTTTAAGTAGTTCCTTGAATGGCTCCTTGTTGCCTTGGCCCAGGTTTGGGTTCAATCTCTCTCTCTCATTTCTTATCTATTTTAGCAGTTACTATCTAATAAAGGCAAAAAAACCACAAGAATATACTTTAAAAGAACTCACTTGGTCTATTCAGGTACATTACAACATTTATTTAAAAAAAAAATGCATCAGTGACAGATCTAAGCTGAACAATAAACATTTGATTATTACTTTTGATTCCAACTCTCCAATATAAATATAATATATATACCTTCCAATGTTTTGCTACTAAATAACATTACAATAAACAACAACAAACAAAAATTACTTTTCCCCATCCTCTTGTCATATTTAATATGTATTTTAAAGCTAATTGTAAAATTGCTCAGTGTGATCTATGTCTGTGAGGCTATTGTAATAACAATATGCATTAAATCTATTATTCAGCCTTTCTGTGAGCTAATTCTATGCATGTGACTGTCTCAATATTAAACAGGTAAACACCTGAAAACTACAGGACGTCGTTGAATGCAAAATTAAGTCTTTCCAACACAAGGTGGCGCTATTTCCACCATTAGCATACCAGCATAACATGGTACAAACTTTAATTGAGATCATAAACAAGCCAGCTCAGTTGCATGAAAGCATCAAACTTTCTCTGATAAGAGGAGAACATTAATAGCTGCACAACGTACAAAGTATCTGATGGCTCTTTACTGGTCTAACCCAGACTGTTCTTCAGAGTTAGCAGTTTTTTGGGGAGGTTTTTCTTTCCCAGTCCAAGCATCACGGTCTGAATGAAGTTGAGTGTGTTTGCCATGCATTTTGGGTAATCCAAATGCAAAGCATAGGTAAGTCACACACACATGCTTCAGCATGGATTTTATGCTCTTCTAAAACATCCATTTTTAGTGTTGAAAGCATTTGCTAGAGAATATGGATGTGTTCACACTGGACTGTTACAATATAGCCAACACAATAAATTTGGTATGGTTAAAGCTTTGGTCCACAAGGTCCATATATTCTTGGCCAGTGACACTGACTTTTCAACCTCGACTCCTGCTCCTTAGATTTAAAATGAATTAGTGTGTGCAATGTTAATGTGGCAAATTTCATTTTTATTTACTGGCTGTTTAAATACCTCTCAGATTAGCTGTGGAGAAATTGCTATTCAAAATACATCAATCACTGTACAAAATGTATATTGTGCAAACAATTACATTATCTATGTCAGCACTACGATGGCCCTGAAGTGCAAACCACACCAACAAATTACTAAACACAAAAACAAATTGAGAAACACAAACTAATTCAGAAACAACAAATTAAGAATCACAAAAACAAATTGAGAAGCACGATTACATTAAGAAACCGGAAAGGGTAGGTACCAGTCGTCTTTTGAAACCGGATGTTACTCTGCCTGTAGTGCATTTTTCCAAACATGAACAATACCGGTGACCCAAACATAGATGTCACTATTCGAGAATATTTTGATTCAGGACATACATACGAGATGATACTGGATATGCTCAAGTGTAATCATGACATTTCAATGACATGACATTTTCACCAGAATAGCCTTATCCATCTTAGCTCCGATAAGGTTATTGACTCTTGCAGCTCCGGGTGTTTTTAATTTTGGTTCGAGTGAAGTGGTGAACTTTTTGAAGGTAATCGAGTCACAGACCAAGGTTCAAATTTCCCGTCTCGCCTTTTTAAGCAAGTTTTGGAGGAATTACAAATAAAGCATCTGGTATCAAGTGCTTACCATCCTCAGTCGCAAGGAGCATTGGAACGTTTTCACCAAGCTCTGAGGTCCATGCTCCATACTTATTGCTTAGCTTCGGCTAAAGAGTGGGATGAGGGTCTCCCACTATTGTTATTTGCCATTCGTGAAACTGTTCAGGGGTCCTTGGGATTCAGTCCTGCTGACCTTGTCATACTATGCGTGGTCCTCTCAAGCTGCTTAAAGAAGCCTGGGCAGCTGAACCATTTACAGAGACTAATGTGCTGGATCATGTCAGTTCCTTTCGGGAACAGCTTCATAATGCTTGTGCTACCGCTCGAGCTTCCTTACAACATGCACAAAGGTCTATGAAAGCCCTATATGATCAGCCGGGTGATAGAGTTCTGGTTTTATTACCACTAATGGGGTCTGCTCTCCAAGCAAAATTCTCAGGTCCTTATGTGGTGGAGTCCCAGTTAAGTGACACTGATTACGTTATTCGCACTCCTGACCGAAAACGTAAAATGCGTGTATGTCATGTGAACATGCTCAAGAAATATGTTAGCAGAGACAGTGATGTCCTGTGTTGCAATGTAAATCCACCGGGAAAAAGAGCTAATGTGTTATCCGTGGCTTCTATGCCCCTGCTGGATGCTTATTCTCCCGAGGAGGATGGGTTACATCTAGGAAATGTTACTGTGTCTTCGCCCCGATTACACGACAGTGTGATTTTGCAAAACTGATGCACATCTGTCACATTTGCCTCTTAACGATCGGGAGCAGGTTATGAGGTTAATTCGGACATATAAGACATTGTTTGGTGATGTTCCGTCATGTACTACAGTGTTAGCATGACATTGATGTTTGTGAACATGCCCCAATCAGACAGCACCCGTACAGACTAAATCCCACTAAGCGTACGGTAATGCAGTCTGAGGTCGATTATTTGTTGGAACATGGGTTCTCTGTGCCAAGCTGTAGTCCATGGAGTAGTCCCTGTCTGTTAGTACCTAAGCCTGATGGTACAGTTAGTTTCTGTACTGATTACAGAAAAGTAAATGCAGTAACTAGACCAGATTCATTTCCCCGAATGGAAGATTGTGTTGATCGGGTTTGTTCGGCTCGTATTGTCAGTAAATTAGACTTGCTTTGTGGTTACTGGCAAGTTCTGTTACTCCCCGAGCAGCAGCTACAATGTTTCAACCAAACCTCAGAAGATCTTCTGTGGCCTCCATTATCAGAACTTTCCGCAATGAAAACTCTGAGTCCGCAATGAGTCTTCAGAATCTAAGATACTTCACTGTTGCAGTTAATTAGTGTATACAGCATGGCAGTGTGTACCAAAGGGTGTTTTTTTTTTTTTTTTTTTTTTGTAAATTTGTTCTAACTATGACTTTCTCCCTGCAGAATAGAGATTAGGCCAAATAGGGGAGGCAGAAGCAAAATTCTTACTGACCAACAAGAGCAGGCTGTGGTCAATATTGTTCAGGTCAGAAATGATATTCGCCTTAGAGAAATCCAACAGCACATCTTGGACTATGATGACTTATTCAGCATTGTGGATGCCATAAGTTTGCCCACTATTGCATGGGTGCTGAAAAGACATCAGGTGTCTTTAAAACAACTATATCATGTGCATTTTCAAAGAAATACAGATCGAGTGAAGCAACTGAGGTCTGAGTATGTTCAGGTATGATCAATTTGCCTGTTTTAGGGGGAGAAAAAAATCTCCAAACATTCTGTCATTGTAATCAGTAATTGTTTTTGTATTTTAGAGGGTGATGGAGCTTGACACTGATGAAAACCATCACAAATTCTTGTTTTTGGATGAGGCAGGCTTCAACCTAGCTAAGACAAGGTGGAGAGGTCGGCCAGCGGGCAACCGTTGAAGTTCCTGGACAACGTGGAGCCAATATAACCATGTGTGCAGCTATATCAGAAGATGGAGTGGTTGGACACAGACCTTGGGTCATATAATGCAGCGCTCATCATAGCTTTCCTTGATGAGCTAAATCAGGTCTGTAGAGCTGATGGTGTGATTATGTAATAGTTTGGGATAATGTTCAGTTTCACTTTTGAATGGTCCAAGCATGGTTTCAGGCCCATCCACAGCATCTCTACCACATCAGACACATGAGAGACTTCAGACTGCCCCCCAGTCAGAACTTCTACTCCTGCACCATAGAGAGCATCCTGACGGGAAATATCTCAACCTCGTACGGGAACAGCACCATGCAGGACAGGCGAGCCCTACAGAGGGTGGTTCGATCAGCCGAACGAATCATCCGTACCAAGCTCCCTGACCTTCAATCTATCTACAGCAAACGGTGCTGTACCAGGGCCAGGAAGATAGTGAAGGACCTCAGCCCCCCCAACAATGGACTCTTCTCTCTGTTGCGATCAGGGAAGCGTTTTCGCTCCCTGAAGTCCAACACAGAGAGAATGAGGAGGAGCTTCTTCCCGCAGGCTGTCCGAGCTCTCAACAACAACAACAACAACAGTACTTTCACCTTCAATCACTCTGGACTCTTTGCACAAAATCAATTTGCGCATTTTAGTTTACTGCTCTTTTTTTTTTTATGGCTCTTTTCTTTAAACATTGTCTTTCACTTATTTGCACACATTCACCCTACCAGTTACACATATTTTATATGTTAAAGATGTAAAAGTGTAATATTTGGTTATGTTTGCAATATTCGCATATTGGTTCATTGTACACTTGCATCATTTGCAATACTGTGGTCTGTAGCAGTCGCAAAAAGCATTTCCCTGCATATCATACCGTGTATGACTATGCATGTGACAAATAACATTTGAATTTGGTGAAGACTGGGTATTGGTTGTGGGTAGGTCCGTATCTCTTTAAATAGGGCCCACCTTAAGTCATGGGGGCAGTCGGGGAGAGCGGTGACAAGTACCGGGACACGAGACGTCGCCGACGACAGCAGCGTGAGCAGCTGTGACACGACCAGACGCCGTACCGTGACCAGCGGCGCTACGGCCAGTGACAACAACACGAGCTAAGTACCCCTGAAGGGACGTCGGAGTTGTAATTTCCGGTTGGCGCGCTATTGTCTGTGGACTTCAAATATTCCTTCTATTGGCCTGACTGTGTTTGTGTTGCAGCGGGATCACATGTGACAATCACTTCACTTTCGGATTGTTGTATAGCAGCGGCGGCCGATGCCAGAAGGAAGTTTGGACACAGTTGGAACAGCATCTAAACTCCGGTCCAGTACTGACTGTTTTAAGATCATTTTCTTATTAAATAGGTATTTTTATATAGTATGTGTCTATTGAATATTCTGGATTGTTGTGTCTATGGGGGTTAAGATAACCAGCCTGGTTAATGTACTACACTGATCTTATTACCCACCCAACCCTCTTAGAGTGTGAATTTGTGGTGCTTTACTTGCGGTTTGTAACGTGAATTTAGTGTGATTGCCTATTTTTGATGAATTGTTGGTTTGTACATGTGCTCTGAACTTTTTTGTCACTATTTGCTGTGTGGAGGGTGGCATCAACTCTGCAGTACTGGTGATGTGTAACAGCTCAGGGCAGTGTTATTCTGATACACCCCCAACATGCGTTCTGTCTGGTTGACCTAAATAACAAATAAATTGTACTTTGCATGTTGCCTGTGTCTGGGGTGGACAAAGTTTGAGCAGCAAGTAACCTCACAGTCACGACACGTTTACATTTACAGCATTTATCAGAAGCCTTTATTCAGAGCGTTCAGTAGTTACAGGGACAGTCCCCCCCGGAGCAACTTGGGGTTAAGTGTCTTGCTCAGGGACACAATGGTAGTAAGTGGGATTTGAACCTGGATCTTCTGGTTCATAGGCAAGTGTGCTACCCACTAGGCTACTTCTGATGGGACCGGGTGATGACGGTGACCTTGACGAGAAGACACCAACTCTGCAGGAAGAACTGATGTTGTCAGAGCTTGGATACAAATCCATAACCCTTCCACCGTGGGAGTTTGTTCTATCTTGTTCAATACAGTGAATAATAAATAAATCACCTACAACCCTTTAAGTGCTCTGTTGTAAATGCTTTAAATTCTTAAGACCATTCCTCTGAAAATATACATGGTGGTTGAATTTTTTTGTTCAATCTTTTCTCAGGACAACATTGAAAATATGGCACATTGATTGAATGTAAATGTTGCATCCTTTATTTACAGCATGACATGCTTTAATACACAACAGTAAAGTCAGTTGTCCAATGACTTTGACACAAACAAATGACCTCAAAAATTTCCATCTCCAGTGACATGGAGTTGTTAATGCAATGTTCTCACATTGTCTTATTTTTCGGGATCACTACATTTTACAGCATTTATCAGACGGCCTTATCCAGAGCAACTTGCAGTCAGTAGTTACAGGGAGAGTCACCCTGGAGCAACTTAGGGTTAAGTGTCTTTCTCAGGGACACAATGGTAGTCCCTGAACCTGGGTCTTCTGGTTCATATGCAAGTGTGTTACCCACTAGGCTACTACCACCCTGTGGGATCACTAGGTCTCATACCTGTCAACTAGTGATTTGTAATTTTTTTTACTCAAGTGAGACACTGGAGCCCGGGGAAACTGTGTGTGGATCACGTCAGTGTCTTCAGGATGTAATGTTAGAATACATATAAAACATATAGGAGCCTGTTTTTTGCAAGTTCTTGGAATGTTGATAGAGATCTTTGTTCATGACCATTTGTGTTTAATGTATCCAGACATATGAGTGCTTGCATTTGGCTCCATTGCTCTGTCTTCTCAACTGTCATGGTCTTCATGTATGGTTTCTATAGTACCATTGAACGTGTCGTCCCAGTCCACGGGGAGCCTTGTAAGCAGAGTGCAGAGTGGCAAAGATCGTGGGGGTCGCATCCTCTGCGCTCTCTGCCCACGTCACTTCCTCGCTGCTGCCGACGCCATCGTCTTCGCTCCGCTCACTCACCCACCGACGTTAACGTTTCGGGGTTTCACGGATTGTCATCGTGCGGCATGGCTCATCGGGGAGAAAGTGCTCGACTAGAACGGTCGCTTGGGCTTCTCTTCATCACGTATAAATCTTTCGCCTTTTATTAAAGATTTCCGTGGAGAGGGGCAACAACAAGCTCACAATATTTTTGGAGGCTCTGTTTTGAAAGCTACACGATGGGTTCAAAGAATACTTAGGAAAACGTGGTGTGCGATGCGTATACGCGCACCATCCAGCAAAAAAAAAAACAAAAAAAAACAGAGCAGTGGTGGCCTTGCAGTTAAGGAAGCGGCCCCGTAATCAGAAGGTTGCTGGTTCGAATCCCGATCCGCCAAGGTGCCACTGAGGTGCCACTAAGCAAAGCACCGTCCCCACACACTGCTCCCCGGGCGCTTGTCACGGCTGCCCACTGCTCACTCAGGGTGATGGGTTAAATGCAGAGGACCGTGTGCTGTGCTGCTGTGTATCACATGTGACAATCACTTCACTTTTTAAAAGTTTTAAAAAGTGACTCTCCCCCGGCGCCCGCGCTCGTCGTGCCGGGCTGTGTCCTTCGCAGTGTTTCTTCTCCTCTTCTTTTTACCTCTGCGCTTTTGGGTGGAGGGACGACATTCTGTCTCGACTACGGACTTACGGGGGAAGGACGCGCAGAAGCAGGACATGCTGGGAACGGGTTTTATTATAAAATAAACAATAATATAAATAAACAATGGGGCGGTGGCCAAGAATGGGAAATAATGGGTAACAACTGAAACAAACCCGCAGGCGTGTGGCGATTGCCAGAACTTATAACACCAAACAAAACTCAAGTTCATGCTCAGGTCCATGAAAATGTCGTCCCTTCTGAAGGGGCGGAAATCTGTGGTTTTATGTGCTGTCAGAATTGGGTATAGGTGATGAGCACAGCTGCAGTCAATCCTGACAGTCGTATTTCCTTCTGATGTTCTATTATTATTATTATTAAGGGTTTAAAATGTCCATAAAATACAAACTCAAAGCAGATAAAATAAAAATGGACCTTCCCTGAAGTCCAACATGTCAAGAAATAAAAAACATTATTATAATAATTAACCATCTCAGGTTAATCAGGAACTGTGTTGATGCTGATTTACAAGTGGATTTAATCTTTTTTTTTTTAAGATGACATTTCTGTTTCTGTGATTAAATGTGCTCTAGTTGCGTTGGATGTCTTTACAGCAAAAAATACTTCATCGGATCAATGCTGGATCAACATTAGCACCATTTGTTGGCTCATCTATGTTTCTAAAGATTGCTTATTGACACAGAATATCTTCTAAATGTCATCACTAGTGTAGTCTCCTTACAATGGTGTTATAACAATGTATGCAAATAGCCCTATTCCCTGATTAAACTTAGAGCATTAGTGATTATGCTCTGATAATGTTTTTAATGTTATTTGGATCTGAAAGTGTCAAATGTGGATCAACATGAGTGTTTCTTGCTTCACATCATCATCACTGGTCTAAAGATATATTACATTGCATTACTGATACCTTCCTCCATCTCAGGAGACAAATAATTGGAACAAAATTCACTGGAGTTTAACTCATGAGCAGACCACACATTTAAACATAAATTTAAATCAAAAAGCACACAGACAAACCAAATGTCGGCCCAGTGAGGAACGAGCCTGTGCCAATAAACAAGGACTGTAGGAGAATAGGAAAAGTGCCATGAAAAAGAAGCACAAAAAACAATGGAACAGATGCCATGCCATTAACAGATAGTTAAACAAACAGATCAACAAGTAAGTGCCTGATTATGGCTAGACAGAAACACATCGTACAGAGAGGACTGTATGCTTCCGATTTTATATTTGTGTATTACTGATAAAGCGCATAGGATTTATTATTAAATGCACAATGTATGTAGTATGGTACACACTGGATGCCATTAAACAAATTAAATGAGGGGACATTTCAATATACAGGTGCTCGATGTATGAATTAGCCCTTTTTATGGTTCTTTCCTCGCTGCTTTCTTTAGTGCAACTATGGATTCACAGTAATGCTGGTGTGCTATTCTCTAGTAAGGGAGTTTCATGAAACGCAAGCATTATAACTACTCTAAATAGTCTATATTACTATTAATAATGTTTAGTAAACCTTTTGACATTGTACAATGTTGAAAAAGTATGCCTACCTTTGATTTTTTTGTCAAAAAGAGCTCTCTTCATATAGCAAGCTCAACTCTTTGCTAACTTCCTGTGAACCCCTGTCTTAAACAGGTCAAGCCTTTTAAGTCACAATGCCCTCTAGTGGATTTCTTTGGAATTACATATGTAAACCAAGCGGTAGAAAAGACTCAATGAGGTAGGGAAATTTCAGTGAAAGCCTCAGTTACATATAGGGCCTCAAAAAGTTCTCTACCAATTAGTCGACCAGAACGCTAAAGGGCATTGAAGCAGCAAGGATCTTGGCTGTATCACAGAGGAAAGCAAGTCATCACAATGCAGCATTTTTTTTTTGTTGTTGCAAGAATTATATTATTCTTCATTAAATTATTCTGGTTAATTTGTTCTACTTCTATTCATACTAAAATCTGAGGAATACAGCAAAAAAATGCTTGTTCAAAACTCCTAATGTATGATGAACCAAGGCCAGCTTACAAAGGTGATACATTCTTTTAAACCGCACAGCATTTGCATCTGAAATCATACATTAATGTTTATAAGAATCTGATTCTAGTCTGGTTTCTTCCAGTCAGTCCAGCCCACCCTATAATCTTCCATTGTTGAGGTAATACTGTCAATACAGCTGGAACTAGTTGCTGGGAACAAACTACAGATTCATTGCATATGTAGAGAGAACAGGTGGTTCATATCCCTGAACAAACCAACGGTAAACCACATTTAAAAATAAAATGACATCTTGCATAGCTTACATGCTACTTCCCCAAAGACGGTTCAGCTGCATGTAGCACACAGAACTGGGGCATCTGGGACCCACTGTTACCAAATGAAGCACAGCTGTTCAAGGAAGACGCAACTGCAAATTTCCAGTTTCAAGGCGCAGCAGCCACACTATTCAGTTTTAATACCCTCAAGCAGCCCTTTTCGATTCATATGCTACCAGTCAAATGTTTAGACGCACCTACTCATCATTCACTCATGTGAATGAGCATCTCATAAAGTGGCTTTTGATGACAACAATAGTGAACAAAGCAGCCATAAAGGTAGAAATAGGCGACTCTGAAAAAAACATACTAATAATAAATTGTTTACTTATCTGTAGACACATAATATCTTTCATGTTTCAATCATTATGAAAAAAACTATTCTGACAGAATTTTTGCAAACATATTCATGCACCCGTGGTAACCCGATTGAAGTCCAACACAGAAAGACACTAAATACTTTCATTATGAATTTAATTTAAAGTTTATTGTTCTAAATGTCCCCTCACATATATGTTCCGGTATGTGGTAATACTCATGTAATACTCATGTGGTTACATTGGAATGCAGATGTTTACCTTTCTCACTCAGTGAGAAACAATAGTCAATAAGTTAATCTTGTTCTAAAAAGAACATAATGCATATGTTGTCTCTAGTGAAACCTTGAGGCAGAGAATTGCCCCCTTGCCTAGTGGCCCATCAGGCATTTCTGTCACATGCAGGGATGTACTCTAGACCTAGGAGGCTAAAGATCTCCTCTTCTGAAGTGGCTCTGAGGAAACATCTCTGAAGTTAAAAGAAGAAGAAAAAAAATCAATCACCTGCTCGTGTGATCAAATGCCTGCCATGTCTATAAGGCCATCAGTGAACCCACAACTGTACCTACTTGATGACTGTCAAATAGTGAGTGGCTATTCAGTGACATGTTTTTCACTTGGCCAGCATAGCGTCGCAAGTCTCTTTCAAACAGCTAAGGAAAGGTACAGAACTGAAAGTCAACATACATCTACTCATTCATATTCACATTCAAACAGGTCTGATAAATTATCAATAAGGTAAATTCTTAAATATGTGTAAGAAACTCAGTGAAAACTGTTCTCTATAGTTAGATAGCCTCCAATAAAATCTAATCTCAACTCTGCTCAGGAGATAAAAAAAGAATAGTTTATAGCCTTTACTGGGGTCTAATCTCTTCAGAAATCCTTAAATGGCCCACCTGATAATCCTAACAACTAAAACTTACAAAGGTCTCTGCTGATGTGCATTATATTGTGAATTACTAAGCAAGGGAATTCTAAATAAGAATATTGATCTGGAACACTGTTTAATAAATATATACCGAGAAAAATAGATAGAATTAGAATAAATAGATACACATGCAATTGGTTATCCTGGATCAGGGTTAAATAAATGATTAGACAACAATAAATACTCCTCCCTTTATTGTCCACTGACTGAGCAGTCAGCTATTCTCTGGAATTCCCACCCACATGACTGATATTACAGTAACTTTGCAGATCTGCTAAAATGTACAATTTGTCTCATTTACCTTCCGGTGGGGAATAATACTTTGACAATCAATAAACATACTGAAAAAAAACTATGAACTTCAACCGATTCCCTGCAAAGCAACTGATACACTGGTTCCTATTTTATAAAATGACCCTAAACCTCTTACCTTTGACCCTGTCCAGCCAAGAACAGCAAAGGCAAACTGACTGAAGGGGCTCACCACCAGGTCTACTCGCACAGCCTTCCACTGGTGAGACTTTTCTCGCTCAGGAGGCGAGCATGACTGGCTTTCCAATTTGAAAATGGAGAAGCATCTTTCAAAGCGGTCCATGTTGCTAGGTGGCCTAGCAGGTCCATCTTTGGACTCCAAGTATGAATTTCTCGTTGTCTTCTGATATAGAAGCAAGCCCTGAAGCACAAAAAGACAACTGAAAGCTATTATACAGGATGCACAAAAAGGTCCTTGGTCAGCAGTTATAACGAACGCAAAAGTGATTGCTGTGATCACCATCAATGAATGAAATGTGTCTTCTCCCAGTGAGCACTGCACAGGGAGCAGCGCATGTTCATGGGTGCCTCAGTGGCTCCCTGCTGGTTAGTGGATTTGAACTGGTAACCTTCTAGTCACGAGTCCGTTTTCTTACCTGCTACATTTCCACTTCCCCCACACAAACACCACAATTATATTAGGGTTGCAACAATGAATCAATTAAATTAATTACTTAAAAGGCAACATATTTCATAATCGATTCATTGCATCGCACAACGTGGAGACATTTGATTATTTTTTAAAAATTTAGTCTCGTGCACTGATGCCTGCATAGTTCGGCATCTCATAAACAGGATGGGGGTAGAGGAAAGATAAAAGGCCATATGGGCCATAATTCACCTGCATTTGAACGCGTGGTTCAACACTAAAAACACGCATTTTTATGGAAAAAAAAAATGCCGCTTTGAATGAAGTTTATAATGCCTGAGGTCTGATTAAGTAAATGCCTGGTCTGTGCAGGCATGGTAGTGGTAGTAGACAGTAGGGTGGTAGGTAGTAGCCTAGTGGGTAACACACTCGCCTATGAACCAGAAGACCATAATGAACTGCGTGGCTGTTGATAGTGGAGTTTTGCGCGATTAATTTGCATGCTTTACAGTCCAGTTAAAGCTGTGACATTCTTGAATCATTTTTATCACCCTCACTGATGTCAATGTGTGTTTGTGAGTGTTTACAAAAGTGTGTGCGTCTGCGAGTGTGTGTGTCTGCAGTGTAGTTCTGACATTCAAACAAATCCTGTTAAATTTTCTGATTTGTTTTGTTCTTTATTTTTTCTAGAAATTATTTATTATTCTGGAAGATCAGGTAGCACTTTATTTAAAAAAAAAAGTCTATTTGGCAGATGTAAAGCATACATGTGTATGTTTTTTGTTCCATTTTTATTTTATAATTATAACAGCTCAAGGAGCAACATGTTTGTGCACTTTCTAAAGATTTTGGTTGTTTAAATAAAGGGTTTGGAAATGAATGCTTGTTTTTTTTTTATCCAATTAATCAAAAAGAATAATAATACTAGACAAATGAATCAATTCATAAAATAATCATTAGTTGCAGCCCTAATATATATCAAGAGGCTGGCCTTTTTGACCTACCTGAGTATCTAGCCAGTTGACAACTTTGGGCATCAGCCCTTCCTCTTTACCCTCCTCTGGGTGAGTGATGAGGAAGTCCACGTCATGGCCACTCTCTTTGCCCCTGCAAGAACAGCCCTGTCAACAAGTGTCAATTTACAATTGCCATGTATTTCCCCAGAAACCCATCATACCGCCTAAACCCTCCAGTAAGAGTAATCTGGGCTCCTGGCAGCACCGCCTGCACTGCTTGGTCCACAATCACACCAATGGCATCAGCCTCTGCTTTGCTCACACATGTATTAAGGTCTTTGTAGTGCTGCAGTCCTGGTAATTACAAAAAGACAGGAACAGAGTTGTTTTGTTCTGCGCCACCCCATTCCATCAGAGATCAGTAGCATCGACAAAAGAAATCATGACATGGATGGTGCGTACCGGCTTGCTGTGCCTGGTTCAGTTTTTGTTCCGAGTCCATCAGGTCTGAAGGCCTTCGAACCCCTTCCCTGTACCACCGGTCTGCCGTCTTCACCCCAACACCAAATATACCAGTCAGGGCCTTCCAAAGGGAATAAAATGCTCTTAAGAGAATGGCACTATAACGCCGTACTCCTGTAATAATCTAATGGACATGAGGCATTGCATTTATAAGTGGCCAGTAGAGCAAAACTATAACCTACTTTCATAGCCTGATACTGTTCGGACTGTCTCGTAGACTCCACTTCTTGTGACGCGCCGTATTCTAATATTTCCTACCAGTAAAGCATTTTCAGTGACTAATGTACTGACATTTATACAATTTGTGTAGCCATCTGCACATTTATTCGACTCACTTTTATGACGCGGAGCGAATGCTCTCCCAGGCACGGCAGTCCCCGAAGTTCCTCTATTCTCTGCACAGACCGGGGTAATGTCTTCAGGACGGACGCCGCCCTGGTGAATGCAACACTCCTTCCCTCGTTCTCCCCAAATGCTGCACTTTCTGCAAGGAGCTCCAGCGCATGCTGTCATAACACCGTTTACCAGAGTCGTAACTTTAAAATCAAAAACTAGGAAAAAAACTGATAGTAGCCTAGTGTGTTAAGTGATGTGATGGTCATTGGGTGGCCCCAAAGTCAGAGGTTCAAATCCCACTTGCTACCATCGTGTCCCTGAGCAAGACACTTAACACTGAGTGTCCCTGTAACTACTGATTGTAAGCTGCTCTTGACGAAGTTGTCTTCTAAATGCTCTAAATGTTAAGTGTAAATACTGACTCAATGGTAGGGGAAAACTAAAGATTACGTCATAACGATTTACAAATGAAGAAATAGAAACACTCACAGTAAGATGTGTATTATTGTGTTTTAAAGGGGTTCGTCTCTGGCAGGCATAGTTTTTCACAGTGAATTCCGGAGGGTCTAGACGGAGCTTGTCGTTCACCTGGAGGAGAGAACAGAAACGTATTTCAGAACATATTTCCAGCAAATTACTGATAGATGTAATTAGGACCACTGAAATACACCTTTAATTTGTGTCGGTCCTGAATACTGATGGGCTCCCCCGACCCCATGCTCTCTGTGAACCAACTAATATCCAGCAAGTGCACAGAATCCACGATTCCTTTGGGAATACTCTGACTTTCGAGCCAGGCCTGGACCTCCTCCCCTGAGTTGTGTTCAGACACAATGTGCGTCACGGAATCGCTGCGGGGTTTAAAAAAAAAAAAAAGGCCATTTATTAGTAGACAGGGACAGATGGCAAACTGAGTGAGCGCAGATCGTGGCAGATTGTGCGACGATAAAACGACGATAGAACCTGCACGACTCCTCCACCACGAAGCCTTTGCTTCTTCCGAGCCGCGTGAGGAAGGCTCTGCGGCTCGCGCCCATCTTTCTCTCGTTGAGAAAGATGACAACGTCGGGGTGCTGGGGTGTCCTGGGAGGACTGGGGTGTCCTGAGGACGCACTCGGAGCAACTCTCCTCCGCTTGAGAGGGACCATGGCGAGTCCCCGGACTCCTCGACTCCGGCGCGGAACGCGGTTTCCGCCGAGATCGGCCGTGCGCATGCGCGCCACACACCCGCCAGTGTTGTCAAGGGAACACGTCCATCAAGATAAGCGTTTTTACTTAAAAAGAATACAAAAATAATGTAAATATATTTTCTGTCCATTAATATATATTTGTTATATATTTTTAAATATTTATGTTGTTCCCTATTGTCCAACAAGATAACAAATATTTTAGTATATATAGTACGTTTAGTATATTAAACATTCAGATAAAATTAAATAAAAACAATTCAGATTTTTATGAATGTATTTCATTTGAATGTGAGCTCGTGTGCTCAGAGGATAACCTACTCAATGCTGAGGAGATTTTAGGCACCGTCAAACGAGGCAGAAACGAAAGAAGGTTGCACGAATAAACGAACTACTCTTACATCACGCGGTACATCAACTAGACACGAGTTCATAGTTTAACAAACGATGTGACACCAGGGTGTACTACAAGTAAAGGTCAAGACGCCGGAGGTAACGTGTTGGTCTTGTCACCGTTACCACCCACTCCCACTCGTGTACACTGCAGACATGGTTCAGGACTACTTTCGGAACGGGGGGGGTGTAAAGGTTTGTTGCCTTGGTCTTCAAATTCCTCTCCCGGTTTTTGTGCCTGTAACGCCCCAGGCCGCCAGGTGGCGCCATCTCCCGCGAACACCAGGTTTTCAGCAGAAGACGCTATTGGCTATTCGCCCCTGACGACCAGCCAACCAGATCGCGGCGCTCCTGCCAAAACAGACCCGGTTTGGAAAACTAGGAGTTCCCGACTCTGGGAACAGGTTCGACACGATGTCACAGCCCACTAAAGTGAAAGTGACACAACATGAAATGTGTCCTCTGCTTTTAACCATCACCCTTGATGAGCAGTGTGCAGCCATGACAGGCGCCCGGGGAGCAGTGTGTGGGGACGGTGCTTTGCTCAGTGGCACCTCAGTGGCACCTTGACGGATCGGGATTCGAACCGTCAACCTTCTGATTACGGGGCCGCTTCTTTACCCGCTAGGCCTCCGCTGCGTGACCGACGCCACAGATACGGCAATAAAGTTCGGTCTGAAGTTCGCCTTCACGTGGTCGGTCGGTGTTTAGTATTCTGTTCGGTGTACAACGTGACGCGGAGTTTTGCGTGTTGTGTTCTGTCGCCAGATTGAAGTCCTTCCTGCCACAAAAAAAAAAAAAAAAAAAAAAAAAAACAGAAGTCATATGACGAGCGCCCGCAGCAGGGCGAACTTCCTCAAACTTCCTCCGCGCCTGTTACTCCGCCACAGCGCGTCGGGGAGCGCAGTCCCGCGGCTAATGGCAGGTTCGGCGGCCCACGCGGGACGGGATCGCGGCGCCGTCGCGGTCGCGCTGCTCCTGCTGCTGTCCGGCTGCCTGTTCCGGTGCGCAGCGTGTGCCAGGCCGAGCAACGTCGTGGTGATCGTCGCCGACGACCAGGACGTGCAGCTGGGAGGACTGGTGAGTCGCACCGTGACTTCCCTGCTTTCTCGCAAAGGTGAATTTCATTCCGGGAGCGTGTAGAAAAAACACACGAAGTACCATTTTACTCGATTTTAAACTTTCAGCACGGCTGAAAGCCGAAGTGGTAGTAGCCTAGTGGGTAACACACTCACCTATGAACCAGAAGGTTCAAATCCCACTTACTACCATTGTGTCCCTGAGCAAGACACTTAACCCTGAGTGTCTCCAGGGGGGGGACTGTCCCTGTAACTACTGACTGCAAGTTGCTCTAGATAAGGGCGTCTGATAAATGCTGTAAATTAAATACTGAGCTTTTGACCTTTTTTTTCCCCCAATTGCCAGACACCAGTGAAAAAGGCCAAAGAGCTGGTGGGTGATGCCGGTGTCACTTTCTCCAATGCCGTGAGTCCATGCGTTGTTTTGTCACGTTCCATGCTCCACGTGCTGAGACGCTCCGCTAAATGAACCCTCCCACGTTGTGCAGTTCACAGTGTCGCCCCTGTGCTGTCCCAGCCGGAGCAGCATGCTGACCGGCAAGTACCCCCACAACCACCAGGTCCGCAACAACTCCCTGTCCGGCAACTGCAGCAGCCCGGCATGGCAGAGCAACATGGAGGCACTGGCCTTCCCGGTCTACCTCAGCAAGGTCCGCTACCAGACCTTCTACGGGGGGAAGTACCTCAACCAGGTAGGCGCGCTGTGTGTTTAACCTTCCAATGCCGCGGCTTTTATCTACTACCACTTCACGCCATTGTGTTGACAGTATGGAAGGAAAGGTGCAGGAGACGTGGGATACGTGCCACATGGCTGGGATCAGTGGAATGCGCTGGTGAGTCTTTTTTTTTTTTTTTTTTTGTACGTTTGTATTTGTGTTTTAACAATAGTAGCCATAGTGGTTGTCACACACTTGCCTATGAACCAGAAGACCCAGGTTCAAACCCCACTTACTGCCATTGTGTCCCTGAGCAACACACTTAACCCTGAGTGTCTCCAGGGGGACTGTCCCTGTCACATTTACATTTACAGCATTTACCAATCCCCCTGGAGACACTCAGGGTTAAGTGTCTTGCTCAGGGACACAATGGTAGTAAGTGGGGCTTGAACCTGGGTCTTCTGGTTCATAGGCGAGTGTGTTACCCATTAGGCTACTACCACACTACTGACTGTAAGTTGCTCTGGATAAGGGCATCTGATAAATGCAGTAAATGTAAAATGTGACACACCATTGTAATTGGTTTAACTGGTTTATAGTAGTGCTGTTTTTTTTTTTTTTGTCTGGAGGTTGGAAACTCCGCGTACTACAATTACTCCCTCTCTGTGAACGGAAAAGAGGAGACGCATGGAGATAACTACAACACTGACTACCTCACTGATCTAATTGTGAGTATGTGTCTTTGCTTGGTTCTGAGGAAAAGTGAAATCTCGTACCGCTTCTGAGTGACAGTGTCAGGCATGTTCTTTACACGCGAATGTGCTGCTGAGAACGACAGATGTGTGAAGGCACCGTGTTCACCTGCCCATAATCCCAGGCCGGTTAAACAGTGTGCATTCATGTGATTGCCATTGTGTTTGCTTAACTGAGCAGCCTTGAGAAGGGCCTTAACTAGGCAGGAAGTTTTTCCAATCATATGTGGCATTAACGGGTTTAATGATTTATGCTGCAGTTGGCATTTTTTATCTGATTACATGATGACTTTTGACTAAATAAATATAGTTTAAAGTAATTAAAATGTTTTGGTTGTTTCTTATAATGAAGTAGACCTTTTCTGGGCCTAAAGAACCCTTTTCAGATCCATACAAAACCGTGTGTTCTGAGCGTGTAGCAATTCAAGAGTGAAACATGCTGTAAATTATCACTTTGCATTTATTAAAATAAATCCTTGTGCCAGGTTTGGTTTCGTTGCCTAATTTGTCTTGGAGCTTTGCATATAGAATTTTCCTTACATAAACCAAAAAAATAGGCTATGATGTTCTTCCTTCATTCCTCCCCAGTTTAATAGATCCCTGGAGTTCCTGAAGAATCGGAGCCCTCAGCGTCCATTCTTCATCATGCTGTCCCCACCAGCGCCACACTCTCCCTGGACCGCGGCGCCTCAGTACCAGACGTCCTTCAGCAACGTGAAGGCCCCGCGTGATGGCAGTTTCAATAAACCTGGAGGAAAGGTAGCACCGATTACTTTACTGACAGCACCGATGTCACTCCAACGTAAACCAGTTGAGTGCATACATAAGAGCTGAAGGGGTATGGCAGTTTCTTGTCTGAGCAGTCGTGGTTGGTGGTGTTGCAGGACAAGCACTGGCTTCTGCGGCAGCCTGTTAACCCAATGGCCAACAGTTCCATTAATTACCTGGACGATGCATTTCGGAGAAGGTAGAGAAAACATTGAACTGAAAAGAGAATTTCATTATTACTTGAAGCATAACCTTCATTAGCCTACCTGTGCCAATGGAGTAAATGTGTTGAAACTAGAAGAATTGTGCGACAGGAATGTAATGACCGTGTATCTGAATCTGGCAGGTGGCAGACCCTGCTGTCTGTGGATGACATGGTGGAAGGATTGGTAAAAAAGCTAGATGAAATACAAGAGCTGAACAACACCTACATCTTCTACTTGTCTGACAACGGATACCATACGGGTGTGAGGAGATGATTGTTTTTTTTGTTTTGTTTTTTTTAAATAAATAATAATAATTTCACTGCGTGCACCGTATGCTGTGCACACAGTGAAATTTGTCCTCTGCATTTAACCCACCACCCTGAGTGAGAAGTGGGCAGCCATGACAGGCGCCCGGGGAGCAGTGTGTGGAGACAGTGCTTTGCTCGGTGGCACCTTGGCCAATCAGGATTCGAACCGGCAGCCTTCTGATTACAGGGCTGCTTCCATAACCGCTAGGCCATCACTTACCCACTAACATGCCTAACATGCTCTCAAAGGGTAATTTAACACTTTCAACATTGGTTCTCATTCCACAGGTCAGTTCTCTTTGCCTATAGACAAGCGCCAGCTCTATGAGTTCGACATCCGAGTTCCCCTCATGGTCCGTGGCCCAGGGATAAAGCCCAATCAGACACTGGCAGTAAGTGTGGAGAGTTGATGGTTTTTCTGCAGTGGTGTATCAATGCCACATGTTTATAGAAATACAACAGACACATTTTATGCACATTTATTTATTTTCTTTGCATAGGCCCCAGTGCTAAACATTGATCTGGCTCCAACTCTCCTTGACATAGCTGGTGTGAACTTGTCTACTGTGAACATGGACGGCCAGTCCTTCCTCCCATATATGGTGAGCAGCTTAGAAGGATTTCTAGAAATGATTTCACTCCAGCCGCACCTAAATTAGACGAGGTGTTTCTTAAGAACCTAAAGGTTAATGTGGTTTTTGTGAAAAGGTGTTATAACTGACTTTATGAGGAAGTTGCATTGTCATTGTCTTTTTTTTTTTTTTTTTGTAGAGACTGATCAGGTTTTATAAATTCAGCTATGGTTTGAGTGTTCATAAGTGATTATAATTTTTGCCATGTAATTTATCCTAATGGTTCTAACTGAGAATCTTTGTGAAATTTGGTTGTGATTGGGTCTCAAAAGGAAGTAGCTCTTTACAGGGGCCACATATTAAACTCTAGATCCATAGCAACCAGGTATTCTGAGCGTGAAACACACAGTAACATGTAAATCAGATGACTCTCCTTGGAATAGAAAAATGCTTGAGTATCTAGTGAAGCAGCAAGTACCGAGTTGGGTGTAGGTTCTGGTTCGGTAATTATTTGATCCCCACTGACTGGATTAATTGTGTAGCTGTAATCTCAATTCTCAAGCACGCACATGTTTGTATAAGATGTTAACAGTTATTCAGGATTGCTGGAATCCTTGACCTTTCTCCATGTAGGCTCCCTCATTGCGAAACGGGACTGCCCGCTCCTTCTTTTTGGTTGAGTACACTGGGGAGGGGCATCCCTCAGTTGACCCTTCCTGCCCAAAATTGGGTCCAGGACTCTCCGTAAGTTGTAATATTGTCAGCAGTTAACATTTCATATGAGAGATCACATTTGTTGATTGTGCATTTCATATACGTACCTATGCACAGGAATGTTTTCCAGACTGCGTTTGTGAAGACGCCTATAACAACACCTACGCTTGTGTGAGGACGCTGACTGGAGACAACCTGCAGTACTGCGAGTTTGCTGACAGTGAGGTAAGGCTCAGGTTTTGTGATTTTCCAGTTGCAACTTCAATAATGTGATGATAACTCCAGTTGTTGAGCTGTTGATCAAAATGAGGATGGTGAATGTGAATCATCACCCTCAAGCCATATGTCAGTTTGAATAATTTCTGAACATGTTTGTCAGTTGTCAGCTTGACTTGGCTTTAGCATGTGGTTGGACAGGCTAGACAGGATTTGCATTTGTGCAGATTTTGTTCCTGAGGAACGGGAGATGTCTGTTTGAGTTCTTTTTGGCGAATAAAGTTGCATTCTAAAATTTCACTAAAAAATTGTTCTCTACCTTTAGTCCTTCGTTGAGCTGTACAACTTGACCGCCGACCCACATCAACTGGAGAACATTGTGAAGAAGGTGGACCCCACCCTTCTGCAGACCATGAATCAGAGGCTTATTAAACTCCAGTCATGTGCAGGAAGCAGCTGCAGGGAAGATAAATGAGAACCAAGTGCAAAAGTCCCTTCTTGAAATGTGAATCTCCTCGACTGTTCATTCAGGATGGTGGGGGAACCATTTGAAACCAAATTATTATTTTATATGCACAGAAAGAGTTTCCTCCTCATAAAGGTTTTCATAGTGTTTTCTTCAGTTGACTATGAAAACCCGATTACCATGTGTTGTTTCTGTTGATGGATTACAAGCGATGTTCTTTTTCTCTTGTTTTAGTCTTTTAGCACTTTCTGTGAAAATGAAATGAAGAAGTGGAACTGGATGAGGTTGCTCTTTAAATGTCTTAACACGACTGAATGTCTGCTTGTTGAGTCAAGCACAGAGCATTTTGCTTCTATAATTTAAAATGGAACTTTTTGTCAGTCACAAGGTTCAAGCCATGTCCTAAGAACAGGTGTTTAAACACTGCAGCCACAGGCATAAGGTCAATGCTCCAGTGCCATAGTAATCATTTAAGTAATCCTCTTAATTTTAATGAATGAGGTGTATTTTAAAATTCTGCCAGCCTTTCATTTCAACCAAAACATGATTATGTGCCTTCTCCTCAACTGCACTGAATCAGCATATGCACGCAAATGCTGTCAAATAAGGAAAATAAAGTATTTTTTCACTTGTGTGTGAAGCTATCCACATTCTTTGATTTGTCAATAATGTAAGTTCTTCTGAAACCAAAATGAGAGAAATAACTTCAATAAGACTGTGCAAATTTGACCATCTGTAATTTAGTTACCTTCAGGATAATATAACCTCCATTCTCTTTTGCATCAAATTTACTGAAAATAGGACAAGCTAAACAAAACAAAGGAAAAAAATCAGACATATGTCATGGACACACGTCTCCTACTCCCAGTCCATTCCAATCTGAACACTTTTTCAGAGGTATTTATACACAACTTTCTCCCCCAGGGTCTGGATCTCCATCTTGACTGGGCATTTGTAGAAGTGTGAGAGTAGGGTCTCCGTGTAGCCAATGAGGAAGTAGAATTTCTGAGGGGCCAGCTTCTGAAGCATAAGGGCACAGATCACCAGTACATTCCCCCGTCGTTTGATGACCAACTGATTGGCAAGACAGCCATGGAACGTGCCAAATATGAAACGGCGAATGAAGGAATCTTCCACCGCCCTCTCTGCTGCACCACCCTCCCCTTTGAGGTTACCTGCGGTATGAAAAATACATCTCAGTTCTTTATTACTTTACTCAAAGCAGCAACACTTTTGCACTTAAAGGGTTAATCTCACTTGTATGCTGAGACAGCCAGCCTTTACGATGGGCAATATGATGAGGGTGGAGAGCCTCTTCATAGGTCAAAGGACGGTCCCCTTTGCCCACTCGAATACGCGCTGCGCGGTTCTAGATTAAAGAACACAATCAGCCTCCAGTCGTTTAACAGCCTCTTCTCCATGCTCTTTAACTTGGTGGCCATCCTAAAGAAATAACTGGATAACAGTTACTGTGTTTATACTGTGCTTGGCAGGATGGCAGTAGCATAGTGGTCTGGGAACTTGCCCGTAAACCGAAAGTTCCACAAAGTCACAGATTTAAACCCCGCTTACTACCGCTGTGTCCCTTAACCCTGAGCTCCAGGGGGACTGTCCCTGTAACTACTGATTGTAAGACGTCTGTGGATAAGGCCATCTGATAAATGCTGTAAATGTATCTGGCCCATCCCTTCTAATTTCAGCGGTTAAGCGAACAACGAATTATATCCACGCCGGGCCGGAGATTGAATATTCCTGCATGAATACCTTGTAACATGTCGCAGTGGAATGAATGGCTCGCGTCCCAGGACACCCACTATTCAACCTACCAAACACCGCCTGTGAAAAAAGAAATCCGATGAGGTAAAACAGCAGAAAGCGCCGGACATTCACAAGAGAGCAGATAAAAGAGAAGTGCCGCGCAGGAAATAGAAGACGTTTCTCACCGAAAGCAAGGTAAAGCGACTTGTCAAGGACGCTGCCATTTTGACAGACGTCACGTGGGCGAGATCGCTACTGATACGTAAAAGTCTTCTAGACGTATTTGCTACAAAACATACCATAATTTGATGAAATCAACAGTTCAATAGTTCCACAATGTAGAATAATTATGTTATATTTACACAAATATAAATGTTTGTGTGCCTTCAAAAATAGTTGCGATACCAGCAGGAACCAATGAATAATAGGACTGTTTCCCTCCGGTCCCTGTAAACTGTGACACGGGGGGCACGGAAGCTTTAGAACGAAAACAACAGGGTGAAAGGAGTTAGCAACTGCATATCAAAGGTTAAATGTGTTGATAAAACGCCGCCTTGGTTTTCTTTTCTTTCAGTGTAACACCTTTCCTCTTGCACGATGTCGTCCCCGCTGGAGATGACCGAGATGTACGACAACGCGCTGCTTGGCATCCTGCAGCATGTCGGAAACGTACAGAATTTCCTACAGATTTACTTTGGCTTCCTGTACCGAAAAACGGACTTCTACCGCATGCTGTCCGGGCCTAATGACCGTATGGGGTTTCCTCCAGGCGTGGCAGAGAAAATGGTGCTCAAAGTAAGTGAAGAGTAAAGTCCCCGCACAGTTTCAACTGAATTCCATCGTATACGCCGATCCAGCATTCACACAATGCCGGCGCTTTTATGGAAAATGTCACCATAACGCATTTTGGTCTTTAGGCTAAAATGTTCTATTATTTACATTTATCAGAGCGACTTACAATCAGTAGTTACAGGGACAGTCCCCCCCTGGAGACTGTATAAGTGTCTCGCTCAGGGACACAATGGTAGTAAGTGGGGTTTGAACCTGGGTCTTCTGGTTCATAGGTGAGTGTGTTAACCACTAGGCTACTACCACCACAGTAACTATTATTCGCAACTATTCGCAACTATTCACAATTATCGCAACTATTATTCACAAGTCACAAGTGTTTAATTGAGTGAACTATTTATTACGGTGGGATAGAAAAATATTGTGAGTGTGGATACGGAAATGTCTTACTAGAAAAGTTGTTAGATTTGATCTTTAAGTTTTTAAGACATCCACAAACTATTTCATTATATTGTGTGCTCTAAAATAGTAAAGGAAGTTTGAGCGGATAGTTTTAAGTGATTTAATTTCATGATTTCTTTCTTACCTACAGACTTTCAAACTATTTGAGAGGGTAGCAGCCCAGGACCGAGAGCGGGAACTCCAGCGCAGCGAGGAGGCCAGCGCTGCTCCACCCGCTGTGCAGGAGCTGGAGCTTCACACGGAGCCTGCTGAGAGTGGAGAAAGTGGAGCGTCCGGCCCCGACCCGGCGGGTGCAGCGTGCAGCTCTACCGCCGGAACTGTAGACCGTGACCCGCCTGCCGCCTCCTCGAGTTCAGGAGTGGCAGCAGAGAAAGAGTGCGTGATTGTGATGTGACATTCATTAGTAATATATATATTTTTTTATTTTTCAATTTTTTCAAAATTGTCCAATTTTAGAGGGCAAGTGGATTTTCAGCTGAACCCAGACAGCTACAATGGTGCCATCAGAGAGAATTACACCTGGTCCCAGGACTACACAGATGTGGAAGTTCGTGTTCATGTTGAGCCAAACATTGTTAAGGGCAGACAGGTAATATTAATTTCTAGACAAAAGCATTAATTTGCTAAAAATCCCGTAATAATGAGCTATTTGCCAACAGGTTTCTGTGAGCATTCAAACAGGCAGTCTGCGGGTGGCTGTGAGGGATGGCGCATCAGAGACTGTTCTCATGCAGGGAGAGTTCACTCACAAGATTAACACAGAGAACTCTTTATGGAGCCTGGAGCCAGGGCAATGTATTTTGGTGAGATCAGATTTATACTACTGTGCCTCTATCATGCACTCTTCATTAATACAAACAAAAATTACACAATTTAATAAAAAGTAACGTTGCTTATTCTGACAAAGGAGATAATGCTTTAACATTAGAGAATTAATCTTAAATTGTAGTTTCCTATCCTTGTCTGTGCAGCTTTCTCTTAGTAAGTGTGGTGAGGTGTGGTGGAGTGCAGTGCTTAAAGGAGAGACGGAAATAGATGTGAACCAGATCAACCGTGAACGGTCCATGGCAACAGTGGATGAGGAGGAGCATGCAGTGTTAGACCGCCTCACATTTGATTACCACCAGAAACTACAGGGCAAGCCACAGAGCCACGAGATGGTAAGAGCAGGAGATAAAACCCACCCTGGGTTTTTTCAATGAAAAAGAGTGTTAGTAGATAAAGAGAAAATAGTAGATTAAAATAGTAAAACATTTTAAATAATACATAATTACTTAAATACATAATTTACATAATTTACATAATATGTATGCTATAAGGAATTAAGGAACTACAAAATGGTGCTAATAAGATTTTTTTTAACAAATGCATTTCTTTTTTATTAATATAGTTGGGGGAAACTCCATGTGATCAAATGGCTTGCCCAACTTGACTTATATGTCCATGGCTTTCTCTGTTTCAGAAAGTTCACGAGATGCTGAAAAAAGGCTGGGAAGCTGAAGGCTCCCCATTTAAAGGACAGCAGTTTGATCCCTCCATGTTTGACATCCCACCCAGTGCTGTTCAATTCTAAGAAATGCGTTGCTGGTGAACAGTGAATACCTCAGTGGCAGAGACTGCAAAGGACAGTCACAAGAAATAACTGATGATGCATCCTTACTGAGTGCTGGTTAGCTTTTTAGTGCAGTACATTATTACATTATCGCGAGGAGACAGGTTGCATGGATACATAGAACGTTTAACAGGAAAAAGTATGTTAAGTTAACGTGCAAGTCTCGTTCACTGTTAAGTGTAGGAGCAGAATTTTTATTCTACACATGGCCCAGCTTTATGTAATGATGTGTCAGGGGTTGTGTGTGTTTTTTTTTTTTTTTTTTTTAAACCCCCCCCCTTCTTTCTTTTTTTTTTTTTTTTTTTACTGTGAAGGTATATGTAATTTATAGCGAATAAAACCTACCAAATGTCATGTATGTTAACTACAGAACACACACAAGAACTTGTTGCCTTTTAAAATTATTTTGTCCCAAATCTTTTTGGTCTCTTGTATCAAAAAAATCATTTTACTAATTTGTTTATGTTTGTCTAAATTCAATAAAATTTGCAGTAATATTTAGGCTCATCTTTATTTGTCATTAATTGTATGAAAATACAAGCATAAACCATGTATTTTATTAAGTCCATACACTTAAGGAGCTTGCTAAACACCAACAGGAGAGTAGAAATGCAAGAAAAGACGGCAGCTTATGTAAACAGAGTGGATATAAAAGAAAAGTATACACAGCTCTGTTAAAATGGCAGCTTTTTGTAGTAGTAGTAGTAAGTTGTAATTACGTAAAAACTCAATCTTACGGTGCCAGTTTTTTTTTTTAAATGTTGCTTAAAACTAGTGGTGGGCGGTTATCGGCGTTAACGTGCTGCGTTAACGTGAGACTCTTATCAGGCGATAAAAAAAAATTCGCTGTTAATCTATTCACAAAGTTGGGTTGGGAGCTGGGTCTATTCTACGCAAGCTATTGTGCCGGAGTTAAATGGTTACACTAGATTTATAAGTATATTTCTTCTTTCTTGTGTCTTTTATTTTCTTATTTCCTAAAGACTTTTATTTTGTTTTTGAGACCCGGTTCAGGTCTCTTGGACACATGGCGTGAGCTGTGAGAGGTGCGTGGGGTTTGTGTGCAAAAAGTTATATCTTTCATTTTAATTTATGTACATATTTGGAATATTTTGCATTTGTGTTATTTTGTGAATTTTTTTTATGTTCTTTTAATACTGTATATTGTAGAGAGAGGTGCAGAAAGACGCGATGTGTGACGCGATGTTCTGACGCGACCTTGCTTTTTGTACAGGAATGCAGTATTGTAAATTGTGAATGCTTTATGTTAATGTTCAGTTCTCTTGGACACATGGCGTGAGTTGTGAGAGAGAGAGGTGCAGAAAGACGCGATGTTCTGACGCGACCTTGCTTTTTGTACAGAATATACTTTGCACAGAAAATCTCTTGGGTGTCAGCTCATCATTTGTGGTTCAAGAAACGAAATCAAAAAGTTACACAACGCAGAAGAAGAACCGCTACACTATGATGACTTTCACCTTGATATTTTAGCGTGGATGTATACCTAGCCGAATTGCACTGTAGGGGGCGAGAACGAGTCTTCGAACTGTGAAATTACCACATCAAACGTGACGTGGTAACATGGATGCAGCTATTTAACTGAATAAACAGTTGGTAAACACAAGTACATCTTATTGAACATCATTTATTTTCATCACCAATTATCATAGTAGAACAGCTTTCTCAAGCAGTTTGTGATGCATTTTGGAAACAGGAGATGAGCCCCTGGTCTATTGCGCCACCTGGCTTGAGAAACCTGTTCTCAAAGACTTACTTTTAGTCATTATTTGGGTAGCACACATATTCTGAATGCCTTCGGAAGAATTCAAATGAGCCGTTTTAATCTAGATTAATTTTGTTTACTCTAGATTAATCTAGATTAAATCCAAGATTACAGTGAGATTAATCTAGATTAAGAAAATTAATCTATGACCACCTCTATTTAAAACACATCTGTATAAATTGGTGTTTTGCTCAGGTTGTCACTGTTTATTGATCTTATTGTTCTGTCCTCTTAACTTATGTCATGTTTGCTTGTGTTATTACCTCTACAGCATTGTGGTTGACTTAGGTTAGGGGTAGTGGTGGCCTAGCGGGTAAGGAAGCGTAATCAGAAAGTTGACTGTTCCAATCCGAAGCCGCCACTGAGCAAAGTACCGTCCCCACACACTGCTCCCTGTGCGACAGTCATGGCTGCCCACTGATTCTCAATGGTGATGGTTAAAAGCGGAGGACACATTTTGTTGTGTCACTGTGTGCTGTGCTGCAGTGTTTCACAATGATTATCACTTCACTTTCGTAGTCGTCTTCCTCCACTTATCCGGGTCAGGGTTTCGGGGGCAGCATCCCAAGTAGGGAATCCCAGACAGCCCTCTCCCCAGCCACCTCCACCAGCTCCTCCGGCAGGACCCCAAGGCATTCCCAGACCAGACTGGAGATAATTCTCCAGCGTGTCCTGGGTCGACCCGGGGGCCTCCTGATGGCAGGACATGCCTGAAACACCTCCCCAGGGAGGCGACCAGGAGGCATCCTGACCAGATACCCGAACCACCTCAAATGTCTTCTCACGATGTGGAGGAGCAATGGTTCACTGAGTCCCTCCCATATGTTCGAGCTCCTCACCCTATTCCTAAGGCTGCACCCAGCCACCCTATGGAGGAAACTCATTTCGGCTGCTTGTATCTGCAATCTCGTTCTTTCGGTCATTACCCAAAACTCATGACCATAGGTGAGGATTGGGATGTAGATCGACTCAGCTCCCTCTTCACCACGACAGATCAGTTCAGCGTCCGCATCACTGCAGACGCTGCTCCAATCCGCCTGTTGATCTCCTGCTCCCTTTTTCCCTCACTCGTGAACAAAACCCCGAGATACTTAAACTCCTCCACTTGAGGCAGGACATCTCTCCCGACCCGGAGTTGGCAAGCCATCCTTTTCCGGTCGAGAACCATGGTCTTGGATGGTGCTGATCCTCATCCCAGCCGCTTCACACTCGGCTGCGAACCTACCCAGCAAGAGCTGAAGGTCAGAGCCTGATGAAGTTAAGAGGACCACATCATCTGCAAAAAGCAGAGACGAGATTCTCCTGCCACCAAACTGTACACCCACCACACCACAGCTGCGCCTAGAAAATCTGTCCATATAGGTTATGAACAGAACCGGTGACAAAGGGCAGCCCTGGCGAAGTCCAATCCTCACCCTGAACAGGTCCGACTTACTGCTGGGTATGCGGACCAAACTTACACTCCTCTGGTACAGGGACTGAATGGCCCTTAGCCATCCACGCCATACTCCTGGAGTGCCCCCCATAGAGTGCCCCTGAGAACACGGTCATAAGCCTTCTCCAAATCCACTTCACTTTCACTTTTAAAATTGTGCTCTATAAGTGCATGAATGAAATGAATTGTGAGGGCTATATTTCTTATTAAAAGCTTTACCTTGGTCTCATTTTACATCACAAAAACCTGCAATTTCAACAGTACAGTGAACATGTTCTGTAACCACAATATAAAAAAACTGTACTAAAAAAGTGGCATATTTACATTTACAGCATTTATCAGATGCCCTTATCAAGAGCGACTTACAATCAGTAGTTACAGGGACAGTCCCCCCCTGGAGCAATTTAGGGTTAAGTGTCTTGCTCAGGGACACAATGGTAGTAAGTGGGATTCGAACCTGGGTCTTCTGGTTCATAGGCGAGTGTCTAACCCACTACCACCCTCATATCAGCCATACACTGTGTGCACACAGTGAGATGAACGTCTTCCTGGACCAAGGTGGAATATACAAAACAGATAACAACTTTTTAAAAAAAAGTAATGCATGTGGATTTTTTGGACAGATGGAATGGAGAGCCACTCTTCTCCAGAGGCTCGTTCTCAGTGGTACTGACAGTTATTACAAGATCAGGATGAGGATTAAATTTGCCAGTTAACTGAAAATCTCCTCCCAACTATAATGAACCATTTGGTTTGATGCATTCAACCGTACCACTATTTTAAAATTGACCAGTAGCATCATAATGGACACAAATTGTACACCATGACACTGTACTACATTGTACTGTACACTGTACTTATTGGACAATCACCAAGCCTGCACTGACACCACTTGCAGGCTCACTCTACCCTGGAAGGGGGTCCCTCTCTGTATCACTCCTTCCCAATCACTTTACATTTACAGCATTTATCAGACGCCCTTATCCAGAGCGACTTGCAGTCAGTAGTTACAGGGACAGTCTCCCTGGAGCAACTTTGGGTTAAGTGTCTTGCTCAGGGACACAATGGTAGTAAGCAGGATTTGAACCCGGGTCTTCTGGTTCACAGGCGAGTGTGTTACCCACTAGGCTACTACCACTTTCTTCCTTTCTTTTTCTCTCTCCTAGAGTTTTTTTGTGTGTGGAGATTTTCCTTGTGCGCAGAAAGGTGAAGTGTGGTTGGTGCCACCTGTAGGGCCTGTCAAAGCCCATTGAGACACACTGTATGTGATTTTGGGCTATATGAGAAATAAACGTTGTTGTTGTTGTCGTCATTATGGTGACGTAGCCCCCCCCAACATAAGGTTAGCTCATGCATTCACTGCATTCACTTCTGCTATCGATAAATATTGTAACAGGAGCGCCATGTTCCTCTCGGGCGCGCGCGCGCGCGCGCCACCTGCGGGCCGAGGGCGCGCAGCGCGCGACATTCGGAGAGGAGCTGGGCAGGCGGAGAAGGCTGCGCGTCAGCAAAGCTCCCTCGCACCCTGGTGGCGTTCGCACCTCCGCGCCCGCGGCAGAAAGCAGAGCGCAGCGAGGTGCAGGAGCACGTCCGGGACGTCTGCGGAGCCATGGCCACGACAACCTGTACACGTTTCACCGACGAGTACCAGCTGTACGAAGAGCTCGGAAAGTAAGCGCGCGTTGCACCCCGTCTGTCGGAGACACGCCGTTTCTCGTCTTTCCTTTTTCCGGGGCTGTTTTGTTTTGTTTGTTTGCTTGTTTTGTTTCACCTTTTACACGTCGAACATACTAGAAGGGAGACGCGGAGTCGCCAGGAGGCGAGTTTCGCGGAGTAGTTGCGCTCCGGCGCGCTCCCGTCTCCACGCCTCCGCCCCGGCGGCGGGAGGTGAAGCTGCGGGCTGCTCCGTGACATTTTGGGCGGCTGTCCGCTGTCTGTAAAACGGGTGCGTTGCGGAGGGAGGGGGGCATGCCTGCCGCCTGACGTTAGACGCTTATTTTCGCGCCCCCGCTGCGCGCGGCTGTGGCTATTGCGTTTCCCCGTTTCCTCCCCGTGCTGCTGCAGAACCGACACGCCGATTAACAAGGAAAATAATAATAATGATACTAATAATAATAATATTACTTGATTGACAACTAGTTAGCGCAAAAAAGAAGCGCGGCTCACTTTGCGCTCGCTCCCGTCGCCGCACATGCGCGCGCGGGATGGAGGACGATGTCAACCTTTTTGTGGGCGGATGGATGGATGGATGGAGGGGACGTGTTGGGAGAAACGCTTGAGAGTGCAGGAATATTACCGACAAATTAGCCGATCCGCGAATAAAAGAATCCACGAACTCGCCTCGAGCGTGGAAATGAATAATTTTGAGTTTTTCTTTCCTTCAGTCTTTCTTTCTTTTCTTATTTTTTTTCTGGTCGTAACCGCCGGTAACAACAACACCAGCAACAACAAGGTTTCCTGTAACCCTGAAGTAGCTTGTGGTGACATCAGGACATTTAATTTAGAGACTGATGCCAGGCTGCACAATCTGTTTATTTGAATGAATATGTATTTCTAAAGCCAATATTTAGTCCTACCACTGATAGACCTGTAACTTTATGCATTTAGTTGTATTTTACTGAGGAGCTACAGGTTGCCGGCCACACCGCTACGCTTCTCTCCGGCTTTTTGTTATAAGATGTCTGCTACAGATGATAATGAATAGTGAGTTCCCCAGTGGACCAGAAGGACAGTCATTTTAAAATATGCTGCTGTTATGATTGTGGCCCGGCTGTTTTGGGAGATAAGAATGAACTTATGAACTGGATGGTTTGTCGTTCTTAATGAAGTTCAGCAAGTACACTCTCAGTTCCAAACAAAAAAGGGTGGATGCTGTGTAAAAAGTCAATGAAACAGAATGCAGCATTTACCAAATCTCTTAACACATCCCTAACACACACAAACTGACCATGCACCAGTCACTCTGTGCAGCTCTGGTCTGCCAACTACCTCACTTGTCACTTCGTCACTTTAAACTTACCTCTGTTGCACTATTGGTTTTGCACTCTCTTGGTTTTGCACTCTCCACCATGTGCCCTTATTTGTATATGGTGTTTTTACAATTGTATATTGTGTTTTTCTTTTAAATTGTATTTATACTTTGTATTCAATGTTACTGTTACTGTTTTTGTATTTAATGTTACTTGTATGGGTCAGAGAGTAACATAATTTCAATTCTCTGCATGTCCTGTACATGTGGCAGAATTGACAATAAAGCTGACTTGACTTGACTTGACTTAAACCAGGAGTGTATCAACAATAAAATATAGAAAACACATCATATGTTTAAACTGTGGCAATGTACCAGTGTAGGAAAAAGAACGAGACCATGTTGATGGCGGCAACATATCTCAGAAATGTTTGCAAATGGCCATGTTCACTGAGGAGACCAGTTGCTGGGATGGCCTCCAGAAAGCTGATCCAGTGCCAGGACTCTTCTGCTACAAAGCCATGTTGTCAAGCCCTTCGCTGATAAAAAAAAAAAAATATGGATACACCCCTATATGGTCACCAATGCAGACTGACTACAAGCCAGGTGCCACCCTTCAGCATCCATGGGCTCCAAAAAGAAATTCCAATTTCTTTTTCTTCCTCTTTGGCGCAGATTCAGATGAAAAAGTAAAAGTGATTGTGAAACACTGCAGCACAGCACACGGTGACACTATGAAATGTGTCCTCTGCTTTTAACCATCACCCTTGGTGAGCAGTGGGCAGCCATGGCAGGCGCCCAGGGAGCAGTGTGTGGGGACGGTGCTTTGTTCAGTGGCACCTCAGTGGCACCTCAGTGGCCCCGTGGCGGATCGGGATTCAAACCGGCAACCTTCTGATTACGGGGCTGCTTCCCGTCGCTTTAACTACTAGGCCACCACTGCCTCCGATAAGATGAGAAGTGGAAGGGTTCCTGTACCCAATCAGAGTTAATGCACCAGATTCCCAGAATGTTTTGATGATATTATGTACTGTAAATTCCTCTGCCTGAGAGACTTTGGTTCTCTAAAATGCTCCTTTTTCAGTCCCCATGATGTCATTCAGCCTACTTGGCTGCAATACATTCCTCAAGCTGTATCTTTAAAGTACCACTCATCCCATCCCAACTCTTTAAAGACGTGTGCTTCCTTCAAATTCAAAATGAGGCAATATTTTACATGACATAGTAAATTGGCTCACTTTCAACATTGAATATGTTTTCTACTGAGAACAAAAAGGGGGCTATGAGATTTGCAGATTATAACATTATGCACAGCATTCAATCTTTTTTTTTGGAACTGGAGTTGTAGCTTTATGAATGGAACCGTTGCCAGGCCGCCATGCAGGTTTTCATCGCCTTTCGAGCGTCTGGTGTTTGGTTTGTGTGCGCGGTTTGGACCACACGCTGTCTGGGCTGCAATGCAAATCTCAATATGCATTTGTCTGCCATGGCTGGATGGCTTTCACCAGGCCCCAGTTTCCATTGCCTGATGGGCGGAGTAAATCATGTCTGGCCTGGCTCAGAATCGTATAAATTTGCTTTGCCGACGCGTTGCTGCAGACAGCCTTTCTGCCCTTTTCACGCCAACGATTGTTACGGCCAAACGTTTTCAGTTCACAGTGTGGCGTTCTAATGAAAAGCCAGGCCCTTCAATACTCTTTTAAGAAAACATTTAAGTGAACATTCAGCAAACAGACAAATTACTAAAGACTGTCCCAGCAGGAAACGTACGTTTGGCTGTAGTGCTCTGACGGCGGTCCGAAGTATTAAAGCAGATGGCTCCAGTTGATGTTAATGAATCTATGCCGGGGGTTATGAACTCATCAGGAGCAGGCCAGCGGTCTCTGTTAGGGACGTCCTCCATCACAGCGGCGCATTTCTATTGGCCAGTAAGGCCAAATTCAGACTGATCTTTTGCCTGAGGGGTCAAAACGGGACATATGTGCTCCCTCTTGTCGCTGTGTGCATGTGGGCTTCCAAGGTCGGCTCCAGTTTCTGCCAGAGCGCAGTGCGTAGTAGACACTGGCAGCCGTGCTTGGTGACAGAGCGCTGGGTTTATGCGAGGATCTCTGCTGTGAGAGAGCACCGCGTATTGTGTAACAGCAGCAAGGTACGCTAAAATTAGCGTGCGTCAGGATTTAATGTTGTTGTCCCTACAGATTTTGTTATGCAAGCTGCTCTGAAAATATCAGAAGAAAATGGGTCCAAGACGGCGTATCATTGAAAGATTTATCTTTTCCCCTTCTCTACAACCTAGGAAAATTTTGAGGAAAAATTTACATAATATAGATAAATTGCAACTTTACTCGAAGCATAGTCTCTATTTTTTTCCACGGTCATCGTATTTCATTCTTCCAGTTTGATCATAATCTGCATAATCTCCCACAGGTATAAATCTGGGGGCTAGAGGCCACTTTGTATGAAGGACATCATTTCCCATTCACCAGTAGAAAGAGGTGATCAAGTGGACAGGAACCATCTTGCCCCAGAAACTCTCTGTCTGTGTGGATTTACCCAGAGTCTCCCTTCTGGATGTTGTTGCGCTGAGTGTTCCATATTCCTCAAATGTTGCTTTTCATGTTTGTTCTTACTGCTCCCTGGAGCACAGAAGAAATTAAGAATCTTGCCACGTCTTAATGCATTCAATAAATGGAGTGTTAAACGCATGTGTTCCTGAGAGTCTCATGGCGCCGGGATTGGGCAAAAAGAAACTTGTTTGTGTTGCCTTGACTGCTTATTTTGCATATTGATATTTTGTGTCTTCGTTCATAGAAGATTCCCAAAATCTAGTGCATAGTCCACATGCAGTAATGCTTTAACGCTGACTTGTGTTGAGCTGGTGCAGAATAAAGATTAACTGTTGCCGCTTTCTGTCTCTAGGGGGGCTTTCTCAGTTGTGCGCCGATGTGTCAAGCTGTGCACAGGCCAAGAATACGCTGCCAAAATAATCAACACCAAAAAGCTTTCAGCAAGAGGTAGGTCAGTGCTGCCCAGAAATACAAATGTGAGTGTCTCATGCTCTGGCTGTAAGTGACATTTCTGCAGTCACCGATCCCTGACTAGATTGGTTGGTGACTTTCCTGCACACAACAATGTAGAATAACCGGATTTCCAGGTGAGTATAACCCAGGCAAATGTGGAAGATGTTAAGCCACTTAGTGTCATATATGTACTATTACAGCGCTTTTATTTTCTGTTCTGCTTTTTAACAGGATTGTGGTTTATGGTTGCACTGGAGAGCCTTTTGCACAAAAATTGTGGTTAAAACTGTCTGTAAGTGCATGTGGGGGGGAGAGGTTATATCGCCGGAGGCAGGCAGGCAGCCATGTCTGTGAACTTTGCATGCTCATCTGACCCACAGACTGTGGCATATGGGCATGCATATACCATAGAGGTTGTTCCCAAACACACATTGCCAACAGATGCTCATCGCTTCAAATCTGATTGTTTAAAACCTACACCGCAGACATTATTCTAATTAGAATTAGGCAACAAAGGGTAAATGTATTGATAACATAGATTAATGCCCACCCTAGGGAAGCCAACTGAGCATACCAATAGCATTTTGGTAATGTGCTTCAATTTAGATTTTTAATGGTTAGTTCAATCTTCTGAAAAACCACAACATGGGAGGGCATGGAATTCTTTTTTTAGATATGCATTCAGCAAGTTAATGAGTTAATGGACATGCAGCTATTGTTGACCAGAAAAAGGTGAAGACAACATCAGTAAGACAAAAAATATATCAAACACAGCTGGTGCCTGCCTGAGAGGTTCACATTGACGCCTACGCAAACAGCTTAATTTTTTATGTTTCTTTTGAATTATTTGGTTTCTCCTTTTTAGTGGCCGTGTTTACACAGTGCTGAAAGATTTACGAGATAAAAAAAATAAAAATAAAGATCCCCAAGGGTGCATTTAAAAAGCAAAGAATTAATGCCAACAGCAGCAACAAATGGAAACTGGAGCAAAATGTGAGTGGGTTGGCCATAACTGTGTGGGGCATAACCAAAGGAACGTGTGGTGTACTCTCAGATCTATTGCGCGGAGGGCTGCTGTGAACCACCGACAATGGCAAGGCTCCTCCACACGGAACAATGCAGTTTCTGAGGGATCGGTCCAATTGGCGAGGTGGGAAGTGCTCAAGAGCACCTGCAATGCAGCAAGAAGATGACCTGGATTTACCCAAAATGTCACACGTTTGAAGCACTTGCCACTAAGTAGATGCCTTTGAGCCATGGAGCCATGTGATCCCCCACCACCCCCGCTGAATGGCTTTTGTGCTGCAAACAATAACAGTAAAACAGGCATTTCAGTCATAATAGCTCTTGACGGGAGTGTTTTTCATGTTTCTCTGGAGGCACTGTGGAAGCCAGTTACATTAGGCAGAATCTTTGAGAAGTTTCATAGTCAACCCTGCTGTGGCTTCCTCTACTCATAATTCACATTGGGGCAAAAGTTTACTTGCATCACAAATGTAGCAGCAGCCATTTTACAGGAAAAAAATACAGAAATAAGGGAAGAAAGAGGATAAACGTGCTCCTTGTTGGTTCTGCTTGTAAGTCTGGTGCTATTTTTGTTGGTGGTTGTCAGGGACGGAGACAGTGAAAGGTCATCCTGAAAAAGATCAGCGTGCACGAGTGTTACCCCACTTTATCTTGCCAGTGTGCTTCATGTTTTATTGTATTTTCTTTTGGACTGCCAACCTGTTTATCATATGATATTTTGCCAGTGATAAAAATAAAACATTTATGTTCAAGCTCAAGATCTTACGAGCATTATAATGTACATGTTAATATTGTTATTATTAATTTGTTCCCTTTGAGTATATTTCTTATTTTAATGTTTTAATATTATTATTATTAGAACCCTTTTTGGTTTTCCCTATCACTAGGACACGCACACATACTTAACCCTACTTCCACCCCAGCTGTCCGTTCACCCCCCCACCCTGTGAGTCATGATCTGTGGCCAGCCAGCCCCCTCAGCAGGCATCACTGGAGCAGAATTTGTACTCGTCATCATGCCTGCCTGCATTTTCCCAGCCAGAGCACACCCCTTTCATGCACCAGCGTCCCCAGCGAACAACCCCTCCCTGTCTGTTGTTGCCTCGTGTCGGGGTTCCGTTGTGGTTGACCTGCCTGTCCTCCTGACCCGACTTTATGCCAGTCACCGAAGAGTCGTGTGCCTCTGAGACCTGGGCTCATGCTTATACAGTACGAGTAATGGGATTTGAAATAAACCACAGAGAGCTTTTGCTTTTCTCAGGGCAAGAGAAATGAAGGGTGTTAGTAGCCTAGTGGGTAACACACTCGCCTATGAACCAGAAGATCCATGGTCAAATCCCACTTACTATCATTGTGTCCCTGAGCAAGACACTTAACCCTAAGTTGCTCCAGGGGGACTGTCCCTGTAACTACTGATTGTAAGTCGCTCTGGATAAATGCTGTAAATGTAAATGTAGAAATCATGAACGGTCACTTTCCCTTTTTGAGCAGTGAACTATTCTGCATAGGCCTACTTTATTATGACTTACACTGATACAGTACCATCCTTGTTTTACAGTATGTATAATTTTATAACTTATACTGTGGCACTGTTGAAGTCGTGGGATTGTATAAACGATACAGAAGACAACTGAATACATGACATTAGTTCATATTGTTCAGATGGCTGGGTGGCATGCCCTATAAATCATATTACAACATTTTCTTTATGCAACATTATTAATTGCGCCTTCCACTCTGTTATGTAAATTCTGTAGAAAACTGTCAAGCATGACCTTATTTCTAATTATACCACGGCCTTGGTGAATACTTGATTGTGATTGGATGGTAGGTGTGAGCTAAAATTGTCGTTAACTGCTAGTTGCAGTCAAATTCATTTGTCCCAGCTCATAAGAGCCTGATGGAAGAGTATCAGCTAAAAGGGTGGTAGTAGTCTAGTGGGTAACACACTCGCCTATGAACCAGAAGACCAAGGTTCAAATCCCACTTACTACCATTGTGTCCCTGAGCAAGACACTTAACCTTAAGTTGCTCCAGGGGGACTGTCCCTGTAACTACTGATTGTAAGTTGCTCTGGATAAGAGTGTCTGATAAATGCCATAAATGTAAAAGGGGAACAATTATACATTTTTGTAGAACAATAAATCTGACAGTTATCTGAAGAAGAAAAACACTGTAAATAGAGGAGGAGGGGAGGAGAACCTTCAGGGCAGTGGTTGGCCTAGTGGTTAATGAAGCGTACCCGTAATCGGAAGGATGCTGGTTTGTATCCCGAACTGCCAATGTGCCACTGAGCAAAGTACCATCCTCACACACTCCCAGGGCACCTTTCATGGCTGCCCACTGCTCACAGAGGGTAATGGGTTAAATGCAGAGGACACATTTAATTGTGTGCACTGTGTGCTGTACTGTTTCACAATCAGTTATGCGGACAACCAGACCAGTTGATCCTCTGTGGCGACAGAGCTAAAGGATGATGACTTATTGTTATTTTGTGTGCTTGATGGCTTTTCCATGGAAATCTGACCATGGTACATAAAAGGTGTAGGGCTGATGTTTTGTGTTATAATATTTGCACCTCAGATTCTCAGTATGGACAAGTGATTGGCAATTAATCACTGCCTGCAGTCATGAGTCAAAAATATTTCTAATGATGTTGCAGGCAGTCAGAAAATTATAAGCATAATAGTCAAATGTGACCCAAGGGCTGAGGAAAAGCTGGTCGAGCATCATTATTTCTTTACTAATGTTGCCAGTGTGAATCTCTGACAATTTAACTGCATAGGGTGAATTGTAATCTTTGATGGTGATGAAGTGGGTGGTGGGTGTTCAAACCTCTAGGACCTCCAGATAATTTTTTTTTCTTACTAGTGACCACATAATTCTTGTAGCGTTTGGTTTCTATTTGGAATTCACTTGCAACAGTAAAGTATAGAAAAAGAAACACCAAATTGTATGTTTTATCATCAATTTAATTCGGTAAAGTCTTAAGTGAGACTAATTATTCTTATCAAGTGTGGTATGGTTTGCTGTAGCATATACTTCAGAGTGGCTTATATCTTCCTATAAATGTATTATGTAATAATGATTATGGAACCAGTGTTAATAGAGTACTGAGACCAAAATTGGACTCATGCAAGAAAAGAAGAATTTAGGCTGTGACATTTAAATTGATGACAGTATAACTTCTCACATTGTGATAATGATGCTGCCATAATCGTTTTTTTTTTCTTTTTGTTATTTAAAAGTAGATCCTCATCATTAGCTACCCTTTTAGAACCACAGTAATGCACTGCTTGCAACACCCTTCCAGCACATATCTTTCAGTAATGAACACCCTGTCGTGCGCAATTGCTCGCTGATAGAATGATTTCTCAGGTCTGTCTTTGGTGTGAATTATTCATTATAAATAGTGGTGATGTAGCGCAGTCCCAGCCGGCTGCTGCATGTCCAAGGCTGTATGTGAGAGAGAGAGAGAGAGAGAGAGAGAGAGAGACGGCTGTGCTGAGCTTCAGCGTGCTGGGCTGGCCTGGTATTGATATTTTCCTCCCTGCAATGTGAAACTGAGGCCTACAGTGTCTGACTGCTCCCATTACACACTCCTTTGCATGTATCTCTTTTGTATGATGACACTGCATTGGTAAGCAATGTCAGCCAGAGGGTCACCTTGTCTCAAAAAGAATACAAGTCAAGCTTGAATAAGCTTTCTTTTAAGGAGTTTCTAGTTTATTTTTCATGCAAATACATTTGACTAATACATTGGGTACAGAAAGTATTCAGTATTTTGTTATATTGCAGCCATTTGTTAAAATCATTTAAGTTTATTTGTTCTTCATTAATGTACACACAGTACCCCATATTGACAGAAAAACACAGAATTGTTGACATTTTTGCAGATTTATTAACAAAGAAAAACTGAAATATCACATGGTCCCAAGTTTTCAGACCCTTTGCTCAGTATGTAGTAGAAGCGCCCTTTTGATCTAATACAGCCATTAGTCTTTTTGGGAAAGATGCAACAAGCTTTTCACACCTGGATTTGGGGATCCATTCCTCATTTTAGCTATGTGCGTGTCTGGGGTCCTGAGCTCTAAGGAGCTTTCCCATCGATTGCAACCAGTCGTCCTGTCCCTGCAGCTGCAAAATACCCCACAACATAATGCTGCCACCGCCATGCTTCACTGTTGGGACTGTTTTGGACAGGTGATGAGCAATGCCTGGTTTTCTCCATACATACTACTTAGAATTAAGGCCAAAAATGATTGATGTCAACCCAGCAACCCAAGTGTGTAGTACTCAGTACACCTTATGAGCATAGTTCACAGAATTAGTCTAGACAGTACAGTGACTGTCAGCCTTGATTTGGCCCCCTGTGGTTCTCACCTGTTGTGTCTGTGGCCTTTATTGAGCTGTCATGTCAGTACCATGTCCCATCCACTTTCAGTCTCTGCTTAGTGCAATGATAGTTTATAGACTGTGGAGGAACTTTGCGGTTGCAACAAGACTTTTACAAGGCGGTTTTCCAATTTGATCTCATTTGTTTGTTCCCCTTTGTTCACAGATCACCAGAAGCTTGAACGTGAAGCTCGGATCTGCCGTCTGCTAAAGCATCCCAATATTGGTACATAAGTTGCTATCACTGCAATACATTAAACAAAAGCTGAAATGACTTTAAAATATGTTATTTGTTGACCAGAAATGTTATATGACTTCATGAAATGGAGTCATATCTATACTATCTATACGTTTGTTGCTTCTGTGTACAGTTTCTTACTTATGTACAATTTCCCTTTACTAATTATATGTTTGGGTAAAATGAGGCCAGAATCTCATGCATGCATGCATTTATATATGGAAGGGAAAACAAGCATCTTCAACTAAGGCACATCAATCAATTCCACAAAAGCATGAAAAATAAATATATACACACACACACACACACACATATATATATGCGCCAAGGTGCCACTGAGGTGCCATGGATTTGGAAATAGAGATATGGGTATGGTCTGTGAATGATGTCACCAACAAGTCTTCAGTGTCTAAATGGTCAAATTAGTTTTTTTTTGTTTGTAATTTTTGGGGGTAATTTCTCAGTTCTTCTCTCCCTCTGACAGTTCGTCTCCATGACAGTATATCAGAGGAGGGCTTCCACTACCTGCTGTTTGACCTGTAAGTGTCAGCCTGTCATTAAACCCCAAACCCCTTGCCACACTGCTGCATCCCACTAACCAAATTTCTCTCCCACGTTGTGATATGATGCTCCTGCTTTTCTCTCATTATGATATTACCGTCGCCTCTTTCACCACCCCTTGCTTTCCCCCTGCTCTGGAGCTTGTTTCCATGACAACAGAGCTGGGCAGTGCAGCTGAAGAGACTCCTGCAGGAAGGGGTTTCCTCCCAAAACCCAGGGTTTTTTCTTCTAGAGGATTCCCCCGTTTTTCTGCAGCACAACACACTCACTTACACACAAATGTCAGGGGAACACACAGTCACCCAAAATCAGTTCCCAACAAGCATGCAAACTAGGACTGAGAATGATGCTCAGATTACTGTTTTGCTGTCAAAGATTTGGGTTAACTGTGTTACTCTGCCACACAGGGTAACAGGCGGAGAACTGTTTGAGGACATCGTAGCAAGAGAGTATTACAGTGAAGCTGACGCCAGGTTGGGTGTTTTAAAAATACTCCTTTTTTTTTTAATCCCAGCCTTTTTCTCATTTCTCCCACCCTTTCCCTCATCCATTTATTTGCTTCATCCATGCTTTATACATGCACTGCAGTAGAGAGTAAAGGATGAATATAGGTTCACAGTCAGAGTCATATTTACAATAAAACATACCACAGTTCCATAATGCAATATTCTATGTCAGTACTATTTTACTGTTTTAATGGTTAATAGAGGTGCAGAGAACAGGAGCGAGTGGCAGTGTTTTTTTTTTTTAAACGTATCCATTGCACCGCACTGTGCCAGAAAGCACACATCCCCAGCTTTGCTTTGCATAGCACCTCTTCTTTTTGCCTTTCTCTCCTCAGCCCGATGTTTTCTCATGATTCCTGTCTTCCGTTCCTCACACACATACGCACACACACAGAGGCATAGACACACAGTGCTGTCCCCTCAGGAGAGTAACTTTAATCAATTTGACTATGTGGGAGTATGCGGAGGTGTGAGAGAGAGTTAGTGAGAGAGCGAATAAGACAGAGAAAAAGCAAGATAGAAAAAGAGAAAACAGATGAAGAGAACGGTATGAAGAACGAGATGAATTTCGATGCAACATTGGGAAACACTAGTGTCAACACTGTTGCAGTTTGCGTGTGTCCGTGTGTGTTTGTGTTTGACAGTTTGCAAGAAATAAAGGAAGAAGCCAGATGTTACATGTATGAATAAAGGCCCTCGAAACTTGGCACAGTTTCTCTGCGCACCATCCTGTGGGCCACACCCTACGCACCTGCTCCTCCCCCGCTGCTCCCCAGCCCAGCGCGACCTCCTCGGAAATTAGGGCTGTAATTAGTGGAGATAATTAGTGTGTCAGCCCCCAGCACCAGGCCCTTGTGTCGACTTCACAGCTCAGCTGCTCTTCACACGCTTACACACTGCTGCTCTCGTTCCGAACATGCGCGAGCTGCGACTGTGCCCCGGTCGGCATTCTGGACCCTGCGCTAGGCGATTGTGACCTGTCGGCTGCAGCCACTTCTTCCCTCCCATGCTTGGTGAAGAGCCCTAGAAAATGGTGTTGAAGAGAAGAGGATAAAAATAACTAGAGTTTCCCGGACACCTCTCTGCCCCTCATCCACTTTATTCTGTCCATTTTTTTTCTGTAGTGGTTGGCGAAGAAAAGTATAGATTTTGGTTTGAAACTTGGGTGTGTGTGTGTGTGTGTGTGTGTGTGTGTGTGTGTGTGTGTGCCTTAGCATTGCTCTTTCTGTCAATAAATAAAATAAATCAGCACAATGTTGGATGTGTTTTGTATACCAAATGTCCCCACTAACCCCCTAAAATCTGAAATTTGTTGGGGATGTTCTTATCCACTCCAGGTGAGTCTCAGAGTGGGACTAAGCCTTTGTGGAAAGTGAGTGAGTGAACAATAATAGTCAAGGTAGCATAACGTAATCTTTTCAAAGGGAACTGATCAATAAATACTTAACTATATATTGATATATTAGTCTTAGAATCTTTCCAACACACATATGTAACATATTAATTTCCTTAAACATAAGTGTTTGTGTGTGTGTGTGTGCATTCTGCAGAGTTGCATATACAGGACTTGTCAGATAAAACACAGCAACAGCCCTGTAACCCAGTGAAGTGCTTACACTGTATCACTTCCATTTCCTCTTCTATAGCAGAATTACAGTGTTTAGCCCCTACTTGATTTTTGTTCTCTGCACCCTTGTTAAAAAATGTAGCATTGGTTGGTGCAATGTACATGCTCCCATTACGTTCCTCCCCCACATGTTCCTGAGAGGCTGTGAATGTATCTGGCACAGCGCTGTTTCTGGTGCTCACTGTGCTGAACATGTAGTGTTCCTGCCGTTGTCCCTTTAATTTTCTTGGTTTTCCCTCATGAGTTTGTCATTCAAACTCAGACAATATTCACCCAAACTGCCCCACACCTGTTTCCAGTAGCCTTATGCTCTGTCTGTTTCACCCCACCCTCTTTCCATTCATCCACTCCCTTTCTTTCTTTCTTTCTTTCTTTCTTTCTTTCTTTCTTTCTTTCTTTCTTACCTTCACAGTCACTGTATTCATCAAATTCTAGACAGTGTCTGTCACATTCACCAACATGACATAGTGCACAGGGATCTGAAGGTCAGTATGCGCAGTGCACTGGCTGCTGCATGGGACTGCCTGCCTGGTTGAACTTTGCCTGTGTCTCCGTAGGCCCCGTCAGAACACGTGTCGGCCTTGTATCTGCACGCCGCTGCACTGGGGGTCTCCAAACCCCCCTCTCTCAACGCCCATGTTCCTTTTACACACGCATCACCTCCCACGCCTTGACTAATTTAATATGCTGTTTTGTTCCCAGTTGGCTGTGTGTCATATTTGATAGCTACGTGTCTAAGTGGTGTTCTGTATAGAGGTGTCTGAGCTGAGTGTCGGTTGGAGGATGGAAAAGAGATTTTAAGGAGCATTATAACGATCTGTACTATAATATTAAATGTTGCGTGTAGGGTGTATAGCACTCCTCAACACTGCTGTTCTACCACTATGTACAATTTTACACAAATACAGCTGAACTGAGTTCTATATTTTCTTGGAGTGTTCACAAGAATTATAGTTCTGATGTAGCTGCATGTTTGGTTGCGGAAATTCAGGTGGAAGGGAAGAGACTGGTGCAATGCAAAAGTGATGTTTTGACAGGAATGGTTTTCAATAGTTCAAAATGACAAAGGAGGTCATGGGAGAGCTGTCAATCATTCCTATTGCATCCTCCTATTTTAAACTTTAAACAGTTCTAGGTGTCAGAAATAATGACACAGGGATCATTAAAAAGTGCTATTGATGATAAACATGTGCTCTCTCTAAGATACAGGTAACTAGCAGCCATTCCTGTTTGTATCTCTTTATTTCTCTTTATACATGCTTCAATTAGCTAACACTCCCTATGTGGTGTAGTTATAGTTCCCCCAAAAAAAACATGCCTGTGTAGCTTTGTCTAAAGGAAAAACAGTGTGGGTGACAGTGTCTGGTGTGTCTGGCAGTCTGTTGGTCCTGCCAGCCAAAATCTGTGTCTTACCTTCATACTGGTCATCGTTTACCTACCATCCTAGAAGCATTTTATTAACAGCAACATGCAGCACTCCAATCTGTATGTGTTCACTGTTATCTCAGAATGGCAATTTCTGAGTAAAACATGCCCTCAGTCAAGCTCCTGTGGCTGGTGATGTCCAGTCTCGGTCTGTGCTATTTGCAGACATGGAACTTGCACAAGTTAAAAATTATTCTGTGCACCTGTAAGTGGGACACTGAGGAACACACATGACACACAAAGATCCTCATGCTATATCAGGAGCACACACCTACGCAGACTCACAGCCCCCGCTTGATCAGCCTGAACGTGGGAATATTCCACATTACCCTACGCTCAGCCACCCTAAACACACTTTAGAGACAAAAGGACATTTGTCTGATAACATGCTTTTCTAAAGTAAGCTCTCTTTTTATTTGGTAGGGATTTCATGTCTGTCAAAGTCAGCCGTCAAAGTCAGCCAAGTAACAGACCTCCCAAAAGCCATTTTGAATGATTTATGATGAATGTAATTTCCCCCTTATAATGTATTGTGCTGAGATTAAGACATGAGTGGGTCGCTGCCTGGTTTCAGTGATGTTTCAGTGGTGCTGGGCATTTGTGACACCTGAAATGACTGATTTGAAAAGACTTTTCAACTTTTTTCATAGATTTTTTTAAACAATTTTTTGGATAGGAGAGCATCTTGTGGTGCAGGATTTTTGCCTCTCTCTTTCTCTCTACCCTTGCCTGTGCATGAGAATGTAGCACTGCTCAAACTAACATGCGCCCCCTGGTGTTTGCATGCAGTCATTGCATCCAGCAGATCCTGGAGGCGGTGCTTCACTGCCACCAAATGGGCGTCGTCCACCGTGATCTCAAGGTGAGTGACAAGTACTGTGTAGTGGTTTTTGTTTGTATTTTGGCTTGTATGTTTTTGAGTTTGTTTTGTGGAAGCTCTAAATGATTTAGGTGTCTTGCAGTATTATAGAGTTTTATAGGGATGAAGTGTACTTCATCTCTTTTTATGCATGTTTGTAGTTTTTTGGCATGCAGTGTGCTGTTCATAGTCACGCATGTGCTGTTTGTCACATTTATGAATGTTGCATGCACAACTAATTAGAATGCATGATGAAAAAAAACTTGATGGTAGTGGGAAGGTTGATGTTTTTCTTTTTTTGATGTCACTGGAAAATTCTCAAATAGATAAAAATATCATGTTACATCTGACATGTGCTGAAGTATAATAATAATTTTTGCTCCTGTGTGTCTAAAAAAGAAACTGGTATTGAGCTCTGTGCCCTTTAAACAGTGGACTGTGTTACAGATTTTGACATTGAGCTGGCATTTTCAGGATGAATATGAATCACTTGCACTCTCAGTGGACGTGTATCAGTAGGTTCATATATAATTTTTTTTAAACCATTTTCCCATTAGTTTCTTCTGGGAGAAGGGGCTTGGTCAGAGAATTAGTGAGAAAGAGTGATTGATAAAGCCCACGCAGCTCCTCTCTCTTCTAACCCACTTTCTCACCCAGTGCAACTTCCACCGGAGCGGAAGGAGCCTAACCTACTAACCACCAGAACGTGTGAGGCTGCTGCGCTGAGCACTGCACACAGTGTGGGTGTAAGAGAGAAAATCAGATAGCGACAGGCAGAGAATGTGTGTCTAGGGAAAATGGAGTTTCCATTCACTAATGTGTATGTTGCCTGCATGCTTCAATGCGTTTTTTTAAAATGCATTGGAATTTTGTCTGAGTGCGTATTTACAGAGAGAGAGAGAGAATGAGAAACAGAGAAAGAGATGTTATGGATTTGAATAAAGACTGAAAACTTGGCAGAGTTTCTCATCTCAGAGGCAAGATTATGCAGAGCGTTCTTCCCGGTGAGAATGACTTCACATCTGAGCACAACAGCATTTTGCTGGATGATGGATATTGTAATAATCTGTAATAATCGCCACTTGAGGTTCTGCTGAGCTGAAGCCTCTACAAGCACTTTCAGTAATGTGTGCAATGATTGCGGTGGCATTGTTTGGAGTTTTAAGTAGACTGGATGCTGTGTTCATGACAGGACGGAAGACAGAATATTGAAAGATGAGTTAGATTTCCAGGTGAAAGGGATTTTTAAAAGAGAGTAAAGAAATTAACTACAAAGGTTATATACAGTTGTGACCAAACATTTTTGAGAATGCACCACAGAAAAACTAACAAAAAGATCTGAAAACACTTTATGAAAACCAGTATTTGCGTCATTCTCAAAACAATTGCCACAACTGAAGTCCAGTGATTTTATCACAGTTAATAACCTATCTAAACCCCTAACAGAAAATAATGAATATCACAGCCAGAACTATTTTACTGGCAGCAAATGAAGGTTGTAATATCGATATAAAAATATACAAACATTTTCTTATTTAGCTGAGCTGCCGAATGTACATCTATTATGGCACATGAGTCCTAGAGGGGCAAATCTCTTCACATTTTGAAGGTTTCTCTTCAGTTCTTAATCCTCTGCTTTCTACCACACAGGTATTGAGCTGAATTAGGTTTGTTGGAACAGGGAAAGGCATCAAAGATATTGAGACAGGTCTGACATTTAGCCATTGACTTTGTTATGCTTTTTTTTACCAATTTTTTTAAAAAGATCAAACATTAGGCTCTCTCAAGCTAAACCTGATATCTGACATATGACCCATAACATGCAAGAACTTATGTTACTTATTGCGTTATATTAGTTACTATCTGATTATTATGTTAATGTTGTTAAATTGCTCGCTTTCGCGTTTTCTTGCTGAAAGTGGGTTTTGTATAGCACCCGGCCTACCGGCCTACTTTCAGCTGGATCACTTGTTGCCATAACAACTGTCCATGTTCAACCCCAGCACTCATAGGAGTACATGGAGGCATCCATGTTTTTTCCTGTTTTTACTATCTTACTATGTTCACTGACTAATTTGCATCCTGTATTTAGATTTTGCACCCTTGCAATTTAGACCCCTATATTCCTTTAGGTCATGTTTATTTATATTTATCCATATTCAGCCTCAGGCAGTCCAAATTGTATTTTAGATATTGTTATGTATGAATATATTGCCGAAATGTTGGTGGAAAAGAACACCATGTGATCTTTAAATAGAAATGCATGCAGGTCCTATACCACTTGGCCTTATACATTGTGAGTGTGTGTGTGTGTGTGGTTTCCTAAAGATTAACAATGTAATTTGTCACACCTGATATTTTTGCATTGATGTCGTGTAAATAAACCAGGTAACAGTAGAAAATATTAGGTGTGACAGATTGATTCAATTTTTTTAAGTTTAGCCAGTGTTTTCTTTTTTCAGTGCACCCCAGCTCTGACACAGACTAATGATGCGCTGTAATCTGGGCCAGGCTGGCCTGGCTGCAGAGGCCACATGGCCATTGCTCCACTCAGATCCACTCAACCCTTCACGAGGCCTCTGCTGATCAAGCTGCCTCTGGAGTTAAAATTAGATCCGCAAAATCTGGAAAATTCCTCTTCTCTTCTCCCTGAGATACTGTACAGAAAGGGATTTGGAGAGTTGGTAGTGAGCCAGGCTGTGTTTAAATAGAATGTCATATCATAAGGCTAAGGAGAGTGTTAGGATGCAGATTTTAGCTGCTCTGATTTTGGACCAGTTCAACACAGTTTGAAGTAATGAGTCATGTGATTATAGGTGATTTGATAATGTAAGTGCACACTATGTGCCACTTCCTGTCTTTGCCCCAGCCAGAGAATCTGCTCTTGGCCAGCAAGTGTAAGAATGCAGCGGTGAAGCTTGCAGACTTTGGGCTGGCTATTGAGGTTCAGGGTGACCAGCAGGCCTGGTTTGGTGAGTAACCTTGACCGCCAAAGCCACTGTCCTTTCGTTTTATGTGTGCTTTAAAAACGTTCATGTAAGCACATTGTATATGCAGGATTTGCTGGGACACCGGGGTACTTGTCCCCTGAGGTGCTGAGGAAGGAGGCTTATGGCAAACCTGTAGACATCTGGGCTTGTGGTAGGTCCAGACATACCTTCACCAAACATTGGGACATATATGATTCATCACGAAGAGTAAAATATTACATAGAAACCACAGAAGACAGAACCTTCAAGATGACATTTACTGTTTCTTGACTGGGCCTCAAAGTACCTTAAATACATAAAACGTTCTCATTCAATTTTAGGAGTGATTCTGTACATTCTGCTGGTGGGTTATCCTCCTTTCTGGGATGAAGACCAGCACAAACTTTATCAGCAGATCAAAGCTGGAGCCTATGATGTATGTATTTGTGTGTGTGTTCACGTATGTGTCTGTGAGCCTGTATATGAGTATGTAACATTCTGCACCTTTCTCCTCAGTTCCCTTCACCCGAGTGGGACACTGTCACCCCTGAGGCCAAGAACCTCATCAACCAGATGCTCACCATCAACCCGGCCAAGAGGATCACTGCCCAGGAGGCTCTCAAACACCCCTGGGTCTGCGTGAGTACACACACTAGCATCAGGACCAGGACACACCATCATTAATTATCTATAGATTCACCATGGTAAACAACATACAGATACAGGAAATTCTTCCATGATGCAGTCAGGCTGTTTCAGAGCTGATTTTCATCAGATTTGTAAAAACAATTCAACATTTTTATTTTAATATTTTTTTTACCAAGATCAATTGCTTTTGCTATAGGTTAGATTCTTGTTTAAACTTTACACAACACTGGTCATTCTTATTAAAAGTAGAGGTTATAGGGAGCGTTTCTGACTTTCAAGTCTCCTGCTGAGGCATGTTTGTTGCTCACTTGGGCACACCTACAATACCATATATGTTTATTCATGTTGTTTAAACAGAAAGGTTTTTATTAGCCATCAATGTTAATTTTATGTCAACTCTGCTGATGCCAATATACGGTCAATTGATCAGAACATGCCTATGGAAAATAAACATTGTAAGTAAATGTGTATTGGGAATGGGGTAACTGCTCGTTTTTCTTTTACAGCAACGTTCTACAGTGGCTTCAATGATGCACAGGCAAGAGACGGTTGAGTGTCTGAAAAAATTTAACGCCAGGAGGAAACTGAAGGTTTGTCAGTTTGTATTTTCTGGCTAAGACTCCACACTTACCCTCCCTTGCCCATCACAGTCAAGTTACAGTTTTCCATGCAAAGCAAAGAACTTCAACCACTAAATCTCTTTTTTTTGCAGTAGCATCTATAATCTGTGCTGTGAAATTGCCTGAAACTTGAATTATATGTTTTTTTTTACTTTACAGGGAGCTATTCTGACCACGATGCTGGTGTCCCGAAACTTCTCTGGTGAGTTGACAAGCCTGCCACATCCTTTAAGAGCACTTTTTCTCACATATCTCACCAAAATGTCTCAGCTGAGTAAATCTGCTATTGTTTTCTTATCTGCAACTTCTTTTTTCTTCCACACAGCAGTTGTGAACTGTGAACAAATTTTTTTCACACATGCATTTTCTGGCAGCGTGCATGGCGCTGCAGCTAGGAAGAGCACATTTTGGAAGAGCAGTACAGTGCAAACCATGTAAAATCTGTTACAGAGTTACAGAGTGAAGTTTACTCCAATGGTAAATCTGATTTCTCCCAAGAGGGTGTAGTGGGAGCAGTGTGTAAGAATGGAGCTACGGGTGCCGGTAGCTACACACTCATGCATCTGCAACGAACACGCTACACGCAGATCTCAGCAGGACATGCCGTTAATTGAGGGTTTTGTGTATGTGCTGGTGTGCCAAAATGTTTGTGAATTTCCGGCTCTGTGGTATATAATAACATGTGATTTATGTCTGCCCTAATGGAGCATCTGCTCGTGCTCTCACACTCTCACTCGTCCCCTGTCTCACTCACACTTACAGACACACTCGTAACCAGAAGTGCACATACACACACACACACACACACACACACACACACACACATTCTCATACACACAGAGTCAAACAGCAGGGAGGTGGGCGGCAGTGACAGAGCATTAGGTCTGAGAGACTTAAAAGAGAACCTCCTCTCCTCTCTTCTCCTTTCCTGTCTTCAACTCTCCTCACTTCTCCTTTCCACTCCTCTCTTCTGTTTTCTCTTTCCTCTTTTCCCTTCCACTCCATCTCCATCTCTCCTTCATCATCCCTTTCTTCTCTGCGCTCTCATTACTGTAATTACCTCATCCTTTGGGATGAGTCAGCCAGCGAGGAGACGAATGGACGAGTGAGCGTTGGGCGGAGGAGGGTCACAGCATCTCGAAGCACTGCTCCCACATGCGGCTTTGCACACACCTCGTAGCCCGGGTCCCGATCCAGTGCACTGGTGTTAGTGCAGTAGAGCAGATAAAGCGCCGCTTGAGCCGACATGGCCGCATGCACCCTGCTGATATGCGGATCGGGTTTCAAGCTGTGGAAAATAAGCTCCTCTCTCTTTTTTTCCAGCCATTTTTTTACCGTTTTTGTCAGCAGTGTCAGGAGAGAACTAATTACGTTATTATAACCGTGTGAGAATTTGCCTCTGTGCATGACTGATCTCTCCACAGCGCAGGTTGCACTGCAGTAAAATCCCTGTTTTGCAGATGAGTTCCTCTAATCTGCCCTCTTTTAGACTAACGGATTGGTGTCTCCTCTCCTCCCCTCCTTCCCTGGCCTGTGCTCTCTCTCGCTCTCTCTCTCACTCTCTCTCACTCTCTCTCTCCTCATCTCTGCGGGTGTTTTGTGGGTTTGGGACTCTTGCAGTGGGTCGACAGACTACAGCTCCGGCTGCTGTTAGTGCTGCTGCCGCAGCTGCTGCCGCTGCAGCCGGCACCACCGCGGGGCTGGTGGAACAAGGTAGTCGTTCCCCCATGGAGGGAGCCCTCCTCCTCCTCTTTTTCACCTATCTCGTCCCCTCAATCTCCTGCCTCGCGCCCCACTCAGCATGGAGCCGTTCGCATGCAACTGCAGCAGCAAACTGACCCTCACCACCACATTCCTGTCCAGCTGACCGGTGGCACTTATTTTATTTATCTGATGTCATATTTCTCCATCCTTCTCAACATTATCTGTCTGGTTTTGTTGTTTAATCTTCGTCTCCTGCGCTTTCACTCTGCTGTTTCATTCTTTCCTCCATCCCCTCCTTTCCGCCCGCAGGCTTCTCTGCAGACTCCCCTCTGCCCAGCCTCTCCTCTCTGTCCCTGGCTCTCATCTCTCTCCGCACTTTCTGTCAGATGTAGCGTGGCTGTAGGTTTTCTGCCACCAGTGTGTTGAGGATGGTCTTGCCTGCCTGCTGGGTTTGCTGGATGCTGCACGAGGCCAACTGCATGTGCTGCGATGGGCGAATGTGTGGCCGAGATGAACTGCATGAGCGATACATTCAAAGAGTTAGAGTTGTTTAAATCATGGGAGCAAGAATTGAGCCAGCATGCAGAAATATGTATGAATTGATGGATCCTAAAATAGTTTAGAAGTCCAGTTAGTGTAATGTTGTGTTAGAGGTCCACTCTGCTGCTGTTTTCTACCTTCTATCTTCTTGAAATCCTTCTTGAAAACTTTCTGGAAACTTTTCTTAATTGCATGCTTGGATATGCCCATACATTGTTTTATATAAAATTGTACGTTAATGAAGATATTTATGATACAGATCGCAGCAGAGTGGGGCACTTCACTTGTACAGTACAGGCCAAAGGTTTGAACCCACCTTTGAATAACCTTGTACATTAATGTCACATAATTTTTTTTTATATTTTTAGATCTGAGGATGTACCCAGACTTATGGCCTATACTGTATATGGGCAAACAATGTATTATTTTTTAAATATTACATTATATAATGTAATGGGTTAAACTTCAGTGAATTATATCAGTGCTATATACTAACTCTATATATGTTTATATATATATATATATATATATATATATATATATATATATATATATATATATATATATATATATATATATATATATATATATATATATATAAAAACATTAAATAGACATAGATATGATACCAGTTGTATTTATTGAAATATAATTTAAGTGTAATCATAAATGTACTGTTGCTTATGCAAAAATGGGTAAAACAGTACAGTTTTGCATGTAAGATGATTGAAGAAAATCGCTTAACTCTCCTTTGTTATCTCTGAGCTCAGTTGTCAGTAGCTGGTGTAGATTGTCCTCTGTGATACTATTGAGCTGTGGAAATGTCACCAGGCAGGTTATGTATTAGACATGGGCAAGTAATTTGGATACAGTAGGTCAGCCTCTGGCACTGTTCAGTTTCTGGTGTCACACATAAAGGCAGGGCTGCTAAGCTCAAATGCCAGTCTGGCATAGCCGACACCCATTTGGCTCTGCACTTCATCAGTAATTTAAGGCCTGTCAATTTAAAAAAAAAAAAGTTCTCTCATGATCCCTTCTTTTCTCTATTCTCTCCCATTTCTCCTTTTTTGCTTCTAAAAATGTGTGCCAAGGTAAGAAGACTCACCCTCCTGTGCCCTCTCTGCTGGCACGTTGTGTATTGGCAGTGCACTCAATACAGTGCAGCAAATACAGACGTCGATTTGCAAATGTTGCAGATGATGAGGCACCATAGTGCTTAATTAAGGCAAATCCTCCTTTTCCAAACCCACCAGGTGGATTTGCCAGTTAACCCCATTTCATTACAGATGGGAGAGCCATGCTGATTGCTTCACTGTGCCACTTATTTAGATTGTTTATGTAAAATGCATTTAGTCTACATTTAGTCACATGCTTTCAGTGTTTGTTATTTTGTTATGCACAGGCTCTAGAAGCATTTTTCTATTTTAATGACATTACAATTGCACTGGGCTAGCTGTATAGGATGTGATATTTTTAAGTATTTTTAAGTATTGTTGTAACAAATTTATAATTGTACACTGGAACTGCCATAATTTTAATTATTAGTCTCATTCTCAACATTTTCACATAAATGTCTTGTTAGATATCTGTTGGATATCTGATCATATGTTAAGTCTGCACTGTATGGCTTATTAGGCTGTTTTCCATAGAGCACTGATATCAAGAGCTCTGTTTTCAAAGAGGCATAATAGGCATGTTTGCTATGTCTTCAGGATTTACTGAACTTAACAGGTACAAAAATAAGACGTAATCATGATAATGACCGCTCACACACACACACACACTACTTCTTCATTCAGTGTTTTGTTTCAGCCCTAAAATTTCAACAAATCCAACAAAATGTACACATAAATGCACACACATAATCTGTTCTGCCTCATACAGCATGACTAAAATATCGCCTGGAGCATAGAGGATATCATAATAAATTGCATGACCATGAGAAGGCCTGACAATTTCAGATACTATGTTTTTAGGGCATGTCACCACTCTCTGGATCAGACAAAAGAAATCATTGTCCTCTGTCCTTAACAAGAAAGGCAGATGAGCCAACTGATGTGTTCAGTAGGAAGTGAGAGAGAGGGAGAGTGTGTATGTAGTTGAGGGTGCGCTGGAGACAGCATGACAATCACTTGCTGCATGACCCAGTAGAGATCCTCCATTCATAATCTGTGATTAACGTTGTCCGTGGCCGGAGCTGCACTCCCCATGTGTCCCTCATCACACACTTCATGCCCCTCTCCATTGTTTATTCCCCTAGAGCTCAGTTTTAAAAAGCGCTAATCCCATCTCGACCACACACCCGCTCTCTCTCTCTGTGGAAAACCAATTTCCCTCAGTCTTCCGTGGCTCTGATGCTCTCATTGGGGTCAGAGAGGCAGGGGAGTGTTTTCCTTTATTTTTTTATTTTTTGTGGTGGTTGGGTGATAGAGGGGGTGGTGACTGGGCTGTCTTTGAGCTCTGCTGGCCAGTCAGTGTCTCGGGGCTGGCAGTTAGCGCTGCTGAGGCCTCCGCTCTTCTCCCAGCACCCCAATGTCCTCTTTCCAAACTGAGCCTGTGTCTCTGTCCTGCCTTGCAGCAGCCAAGAGTCTCCTCAACAAGAAAGCAGATGTCAAGGTAAGCTGCATGCCATCTAACTTGTTCCTCTTGCCTTCTTCCTGCTTGCCTGCCCTTTACTTTATTTTTTTGTTTGTCCCATGTGAAAATGAAGTGATTATTGTCTGTGATGTCTTCTTCTTGTCTAAATGGCACAAGCTGCAGCCCTGTACTCGTATCTGTCTCTGTTTGCACCCAGTCTGTTCAGTGTGCTTTAATGCGTGTATGAGTGTATATGTGTCAGCTTCAGACAGCACTTCAAGATGTTTGTAGTCTACAGTGGCAGCCGTACACTATTTCAACCTAACACAGTTCATATATACAGTCCACCAGCCTCTATTGTGGTCTATGGATCAGGGTTCTTCAAGTCATGGTCCCCCAGGTGTGAGTGCTGCTGGGTTGTGAGTCAGGTATGAAGAAGCCCTTGTGGCCAACCAGTCAAATAGGAAAGCTAAAAGCTTGGCTTAGATCTAGATTTGAAGAACCCTGATTCTAAGTCACCTCTCAGCAAAGTCAGATTTTTGTCCAGGCACATCTGAAGATATTTTCTTTTAGATAGGAAAGGGTTGAGGAACTGCACATTCGGTTTTCAATGTGAACAGATGTTTCTGGTGTATGGAGCATCAAATTGCCTGTGAGCAAGAAGGTGGCCTCCATGTCTGGGCTCCATAGGTTAGGAATAATGTCCTTTTCCCTCGGTGGCTGACTGGATTGAAGCAAAATGTGTAGAATAATCCCCTCCAGACTTGCCTGTTTATTTCAGATGATTAATCATGCTTTACATAATCTCTCGGCCATCTTTTTTTTTTTTTTTTGGGTGGGGGGGTGGGGGCTCTGAATGACGAGTAAAGAAAAAGCTACCTGTATTATTTCCCCCCCCCCCCATACATTTTCATTATTTATACTCCCATGCACATTACTCTAATATAGATTATCTCCCCCCCCACCCACCCACAAACTTTCCTTTCTCTCTGGCAGCTGAGTTAGATTCAACATCGCTCACCGCCCACTGCGGCTGTCTGACCCATGTGCTTCTCACTCCGCAGAGCCAGTGTCTCTGACGTAAAACACAGCTCCAGAGCTTCTCCCGTCTCCATCTCCACACTACAGAAAGTGTGTGAGGAGCTCAGAGGAGCTACTCCAACTCTGTGATGTGTTATCAACCCCCATCATTTTTTTGTAATGTTTCCCCGCCTCCGTCTTTTCCCCCTTTCAGTTTCACACCCCTTCCTCTCTTGCTCCATCTCGCTGAATCTCAGCCTCACCGATGTCACCCATGCCACCACCCCCTCCCGCGATCTGTCATTGGCAGACGGTGATGGGTGGGGTCACCTCAACAGGGAGCGGGGCCATGTGCCAGGAATAGCTGCCAGTTGGTGCTCTGGGAACCAGGGGATAAAAATAAACGCTTCCACTGCGCCTCACTCATCGCTTAGCAACTGGTTCATCGCTCTCCGCCATTCTGACATTTTACGGTGCGGTCATGAATTCAAGCCTTGCAGCCCACTTATGACCATTCAGGTGCTCAAGGGACTCAGTGAGCTGGTAGTGAGCAGGTGAAAGTCTACTCCTGCATAGATAAGGAAATAATTAGCTTATTTGCTGCATTTAGATGCTTCAGTCAATTATTTGCAACACCCTGTAGTCACCAGGCTTCATTCATGCCGCTCTTGCCCTCTACGGTTCTCCCTTTTTGTGTGCCTAAATTCAGCCCTTTCCATATAAACACCTTGTCATTTTTCCATTGCTTATTGATCAGCGTCATAGTAAACATTCAAAAGAGAAAAGTCCAGCCACCCACCCATGCTCAGCATCCATCATAACATTCATCTGTCTCACTCTCTCCCCTCCATCCCACCCTTGCGCCATCGACCAGAAACGGAAATCAAGTTCAACTGTTCAGTACATGGTGAGAAAGCCATTTTAATCCTAATCTACCTTCCACTCCACTCTTCTCTAAGTCATTTTCCACATTTTTATTAATCTAAAGCATGATGGTAGTAGCCTAGGATGGTAGTAGCCTAGTGGGTAACACACTCGCCTATGAACCAGGAGACCCAGGTTCAAATCCCACTTACCTCCATTGTGTCCCTGAGCAAGACACTTAACCCTAAGTTGCTCCAGGGGGACTGTCCCTGTAACTACTGATTGTAAGTCGCTCTGGATAAGGGCGTCTGATAAATGCTGCAAATGTAAATGATGCCACGCCCATCTGAGCAGTAGCACTTCAGCACAACACAGTGTTTTTTTTCCCCAATTTCCAAGTTTTTCCATTGATGGCGGCTTTAGCCATGCTGAGAGAAGGAGGCTGCAAGCGCCTACTTTAATTACATCATCCCACTTTATGACTGTGTGTGGTGTGTGGGTGGTCTAGTGTCCTTTGTTCAGTGCTGAGAATGAAGGAGAAGAGTGTGCACATCTGTGTGAGCGATATGCCTATTTGTGCGTCTGATGTAGCTGTGGTGTGGCGCTTGCTAGTATAGCCTGAAAAAGACATTACCGGTGGGGTGTGGTTTGTGTGTTTTGTGTTGTGTGCTGTGCTTTGCGGTGTATATTGAGTGTCTGCATTCATGTTTTTGTTTGTAGTTTTTCAACTGCAAATTTATTACAAGAGAACATTAGACATACGTCAAACAAATGCAGCTGACTGGTTGTTGAAGTGTAGTGTAACATCAAATACTGGAAGTGCAATTTAATGTACGTGAAAATAACCTCCCCTCGTCTTTATCTTCACTGCATCCTTTCCAGGATATTTTTGAAAATAACTTGTGTCTGAACCCTCCTTTCACTTTCTCAAAAATGCAAAATGCATGACAATGTATACATCTAATATGTCAACAACCAATAGTTTAAGCCTTTGTGGCTAAATAATGTTATTACAGACTATAAGATATTGGTGTAGTTTATTTCTATATTTTAATGTAATAAAATCAGAAAGCAGCATATGGCAGGTGGTCCCAAACTTCTGGCCTGTAGTTTATTGCAACACATTTCTTATAAATATCTAAAGTAATGGTTCTGACGTGACACAAATCACCTCAAGACCCACATGGCTGGAATTATTTGCCGTGCATGACAAAGACTCCAGGTTGTGTTCAACCAGGCAATAGAAGACATGCTCCTGGGATGATTGGAGGTGGATTTCAGAGGCAGCCTGCTCACCCTCAAGTGTCTCCTGTTTGTTATTCTTCGCCCACGTTCACGTTTCCAGCCCCTATGTTAATTCACTGTTGTGTTTTCTGCACAGCCACAGACAAACAGCACGAAAAACAGCATAGTCACCAGTCCCAAAGGAAACATCCCCTCTCCTGCTCTGGTATTTACCTTCTTATCGCTCCTTTTCTTACTCTGTCTGTCGGCCCGTCTTACTTCCTTCCTGTCTGTCTGTCCCACCACCTCTCTCTCTGTTTACTGCCATCTCTCCTTCCTGTCCCATCAGACTCTGTCAGTGTCATAGACCACCTCAAAGGGCCCGGCTGTTGATGTTGAAGTAGTGTGTCTGTGCTGGTTACAGGCTCTGGGCAGGGACCTGGTTGTTTTGTGACAAATGTTGAGTGTGTCTATTACTGTTAGTTGGTAACCAACAATTCTGATTTCCTGGGTTGTGAGTGTGTGTGTTGGGGGAGATTTGGCTTTGTTTGTCTGTGCTGTTTCTTTCTCTACTGGAGTTGCTGAAAGTATACCTGAATGGCAGAGTTAATTGCATGGCTGGACATTTGATCTCAGTTTGGTCTGATCTGAGTTTGTTGTCTCTGAAGTTATAAGTGTCTGTCTGCGTCTGTATTAATGTTTTTCAACTGTGATAATAAAAAAGTTCAGACACTTGGGGTGGGTGTCTGATAGATTCTATAAAATTCGTTTGAATGATTTGTTTACATTGTGATTTCGGTTTGAAAAGAGCTGAGAACAGAGAGCTACTCCACCTAGTAAACGTAGTAAACTGAACTTGCATCATGATTGGATGAGAAGCATTAAGATGTCCTTCAATAAATGATATGGAAATATAGCTGCATAATATTCCTTACTCTTGTTTAAATGGGAATAGGCCAAACACTCTGTCACTCTGACTGTTGACCGAAAAATGTTACTTAGCACCAATATTAAAAACTGGTTCATAGAAAAAAATATATTACAGAAGCTAAATATAAAGTTTCTCACAGTATTTTTTGTCTTGTTATTGTAACAGGAGCTATTCAGACACACAGCCTGTGAAATGGTGATACGTAGCCTGGAGGCACATTTTAAACAATTAAACTGAAGAATAACCCAATGCAATAAGTTATGCAATAAATTAGTGATCTGTTAAGTCAGTTAATTAACTAATGTAGAATAAAAACACAAATTGAAGTAGTCTGGTCCAGAGGTAACAGATGTTGCAAAACAGGGCCACCAGTACATGAATGGCACACTGAAAAAGGTATCACCCTGTTTTTATTATAATACTTTGTTTAAAATTAAACAGTCATTTAGAACAAATTCTTATTTATTGCAAGACCCTAACAAATATATTACAGTGCTAATGTGGGTTTTAATGTCAGTGAGCATTCTTTAATTTCATTGAGGCTACTTTTCATGGTGAATTTTCTAGTCATCTCCTACATGTTCAATTATAGCCTCAAAACAGTATTAAAAATGACTTGAGTTCCCTCAGAAATATACCGATTGTGGTGAGAACATCAAATGAAATGCATCATTTGGATGATCAATTCTTCATCAGTGTAAACACCCCAGTTACTCTGCCTGCTCTCCTCTCCTCTCACGTTGCGCACCTTACTTCAACCTGCAGGCAGACGTTGCCCTCGGTTGTGTATGTGGTGCATGCTGTTCACTCCCATTAACTTTTTGCAACATTCGAAGCACAAGGAATTTCAGACTCATGTTCTGGCTTCAGTTTCTGACCTTTTTTGCTTCAACATTGCTTTGGAATAACGATTTCCTCTCATTATACCTTCAAGACTTTCTCTCTCTCTCTTTCTTTCTGTCTCTCCTCTCCTCTGTCTCTGTCTTTCTCTCTAAAGTTAACAAGTCTTCTTCTTCTGCTGTTTCCCCGCTAACACCTCAGACTCTATTTAACTCTGTCATGCTTCCTCACTTCCACCGCATTTGCTCCTTTCTCTTTCTCTTTCTGTTTATCCCTCTTTCTTGCTTCCTTTCTTTTTTCTCACTATCTTTCTGTAGGAGCCTCAGACCACTGTTATCCATAACCCAGTGGATGGGATCAAGGTACATCCTTCCCCACCCTGCCTTCATCCCCCTTCCGTTATTTCATCTGTTTCTTTTTCTTTTGAATGCTTCTTGTCCCTACCTCTGTCATCATTTTCTGCACTGTTTTTTTTTTTTTTTTAGTTTGTGTGTGTGTGTGTGTGTGTTACAGCTAGAGAGGAATATGTGCTGCATTTTAGGCAAATGCATACTCTAGGCATTGATAGCCTGGCTCACTACAAATGTTGAGCTGCTTGATGGATTGGATAGAAACTGTGATCTGGATTTGTATCTGACTTAGCATCTAGAGCCAGTGACCTTAGACAATTATTTAAATGCACTTAGGAGAAAATAAGTAAAATTATGATTCCAATTTCGTTGCAGAATTGTGCAGCGAAAACAGATCCTTCTGCAATTTAGACTGTTTTGCTTTTTTTATGTGTGAACTGGTTGTAGCTAATGTGCAAACCGTTTGTTGGTGTGACCAGAAGATGGGTTGTGGCTCTCCCTGATGCCTATTCCCCCCTGGTCCTTTTCTTTCTTTCACCTCCTCGCATTGTGCCATTCAGTCAAGTGAAGTCCACACTGACCTCACCACCACACCCTTCACGATCATTCGTTTACCCTGTGAGCACCTCTCCCTGCCCACTCAGCAAGCCCTGGTACCCATGGTGCCACCGGCTGTGGGCTCCAAGTTCTGGCACTCCCACATGACTGTGTGGTCTGGTCTCTACTTTGTCTCACTGCTCGTCTGTCCTGACATTTTCTGGATCCGCAGCATCCGCAAAGAAGTTTTTTAAAAAGGGTGATGATTTACAATGCACAGTTTAGTGGATGTTGTATGTAGGTGTTAGAAATGAATGCAACCTATTAGTAAAAGTACAGTGTGAGATGGGCAGGGACTGTCCTGAGGGACTGTTGAAGAGAAGATTAATATCAGCCAGGACCAGTTTACTGTAGGATTTATTCTTCTGGGGTTGTTTTTTTGTGTAGCTTTTGGAAATCTCACACAAAGGTTTTGTTTGTAGAACGAATATTTATTTGTGTTCACATACATTTTTCTCTGTGTGTGTGTTTGTGTTCATGTGGTGAAAGTACAGCTTTTAATATCATTTCTCTGTTTACAGGAGTCCTCCGACAGTAGCAACACCACAATTGAGGATGAGGATGTGAAAGGTAGGTGGTCAAGAAAGAACACAGGCTGTGCTTTCTGTGGGGATAAAAAAATCTCCAAAATGTTTGGCCAGAGGAGTATCACATTGTCTTGCTTCATATCATGGCTTACAACACTGAAGAATAAATGTACATTGCCAAGACAATGTCTGAGCTTTCATTCTAATGAGGATAGTTTGCTTCCTGCGCAGAGAGCATGGGTGGAACATGGGTGGAATGGATTATTTTTCAGTGCTCTTTATTTATGAAGCTGCTGTAAACAGCCATGGTCACAATGTCCATATTGCACAGCCCTGTGATTATATATTATAGATAGTAATGGTGTTCTTTTCAAATTATGCAATTAGAAGAGGACATGAAGTCCAGAATATGGAGTTGGATTAGTTTGGAGGTGAAAGGTCTGCGTTTTAGCCCATGTCATAAGGACACATCAGCCAGGAGTAGAGTAAATCTGGACTATGAGTGACATGTGCAATAAAAAATGTTAGAATTGATTTGGGGATTTGGTTGAATGTGTCAGTTCATGGGCATTGGCTTTTTGTCCGAATCTGATGAGCATTTATGGCAAACTGTTGAAGGGAACATCTCGGCCATGCCGAAACACATGCATCTGATTGCTTATGGAAGATGCCTGGCTCTACTCTACAAAAATGGGTTATAATTCAGAGTTTCCAGGACTGGTTTGAACTCACAGTCTCCTCTATTCTCCTCCTCATGGGAGACAGTCAGGAACACAGCAAGGGCACCTTGAGTTTATTTTTAGTCACAATGTGAGGAAACGGACTGAGAGCAGGACAGAGAATAGGAGGGGAAAAATCACATTGATGAGGAACAGGCAGGGGAAATGTGTGTGAAAGGGCTGCAGCTTTGATGAGTCACTGCAGAAGATGCAGAAGGTGCACCAATTCAGAAACTTGTCATAACAATAGTTGGCTTGTGGTGAAGAGTCATTGGAATAAATTATTTTTGTCAGTCTGGTGAAATGGCGTACAGCATAACACAGTGAGTGGACTGGACAATTGATTCTGAGAATCCTCAAATGTTCCCTTACCTTCTCTCCACATCCTCACCCAGCCCCTACTCTCTACTTTTGCAATGTTTCCTCTTTTTTATGTCTGTTTGTCTGTCTTTCTGTCTCGTTTCCTCTCACTCACAAGGGAAAAAAATAGATAGCAGCTCACTTAAAGCCCACTCAGAGTCCAGCCAATCAACACAAGGCTCTGCCCCTTTGATTTTCTGTAAGTTGGAGTTTGTGCGCACGACCCTGGCACTGCTTGACCCGTCACACCCTCTGCTACATCAGACAGCCCAGTTAACCCTGTCACCAACCCTTCACCCAGAGTCCTGCCTTCCTGTTGTGTTTAGTTTCATTGGACCCCTGACAAATGAAATACCTTCTAAAGATATTATGAAGACATTTATTAGCTGAATTGAGTTTTCATGGGTTTGGATTAAACTGAACTGCAGGAATGTAGATCTGTCAGAGGATCATTTGTTACCACATCTGCAGAGAAATGCTTGAGCTCTTGTAGCACTGCCAGCCAGAGCATGTTCCTTTGGGCCTCATCTTTATTTGACCAAGGTTTTCAATGCATAATCTCAAGACCTGGCTGCTTTGGAAATATTCTGGCTGGAGGTGGTGCTGTATGAGGGAAAAAAAATAGGAGAGTGAAGCATCAGACCAGCCTGGGTGACAGATAGTGTCTTCCTGCTTCCTAAGACAGTAAGTGCTTTTGACGGGGCCTGTCCAGCTTGTGGACTATTCTGTTTAGACCAAACCACACAGGCCTCCAGACACATCTCTGACTTTTTTAGAAAGCCTCTTACAAAATCAAAGACAATTTGATCCCAGGTTGGCAAGATATCGTTATAGTGTTTCCTTATTCTCTTCTGCATGGTTTAATTTATGTATCTATTTTCACAGATCTGGGTTCATTGGCGTGTATACAACAGGCCATAAGTGTAGACCCACCTCAGATTTGAAAAAAACTAACAATATGCTGCTCTGCAAAGTAAATATTAGAAAAACATAAAAGAAACAGATCAGACCAGATTTGGTTGTGTAAAGTAACAAAATCCAATATGTTAATATGTTTTAGCATATAAAATCAATGTCAGTGCACTACAAACAGACATGATATGCACATGCCCGGTACATTTGTCTTTAGTATTTCTAATGTTTTCATGTAATGAAAAATTGGAAAAGCAGCATATAGTTTATCTGAGGCTACGCCCAAAGTTTTGGCCTGTGATGTAGATATACTTCTAATCAATAGTAAAGTAAATTATGCTCGCAATATATTCTAATCCAAACATGAACGTGTCTTGGTAAGATAATGTACCCACTAATTTTGCTTTTGAGTTATCACACCACAGACTGCTTTAGTGCCTAAAAGAGTTGGGTAGAGCAGTATCACAGAAGCCAGGCTGTGCTGTTGGTCCTGGGCTGCCCTCTAGTGGTTGCCATTGTAAATGCCTGCTGTGCAACAGTTGACGCTTCATGCCTGGCCTTCGGGAGCTGCACTAGAGTGATTCAACCGTGCTTGTGTGTCGCGGGAAGTGTGAAGGTGAATATTGCTCTGACTTTTTTCTGGCCTGTTATCTGGGGGCTTCTCTGTGGCACTCCAGCCTCCAAGCTCTCAGATGTTCTGGGCTCAGTACGCAGGAGCTCAGGGCCCACGGCTGTAGCTGACGCTGAAGGAACGGTGCAGGCTGCGCCCTCCCCACCACACACCCCAAACACACAGAGTGAGTAGAGATTCTCAGCTGCACCCATAAGTGTGTCGTGCAACACGCACACTCATGCACTTGCTCACTTACACGCAATCACTCAACTACTCCACCCTGCCCCAACAATCCAGTAAGAGGCTGCAATCCTGATTGGATGGCTGCAGATCTCTTGTGCTTTCTCCTCATGTTCGAATTCTCCTGTCCACCGCTGCTGTACTGTCCAGGTGAACAGTGTCTGTGCTGCACCTCTGCTCCAACTTCCTCACCTTCCCTACCTTCTCCACCTTCATCAACCTTTGACCACCCACAGGGCTTCTAGCATTGTGGTGCACCTGGTATCTCGTTTCATGGAGCAGAGGCTGATTCTATCATTAAGAGCCATTGTCAAATGGCTCATTGCATTTCTAAGGCAGTTGTCATAGCAACATCAATAAGTATGCAACTGAAATAATGTTGTGCACATGTTCTGTAATATGATTCAGCAACATGCTATTGATGCTCCTGCAACATCTTAGCAAAAGGGAAAGTTGTTCATCCTCGCAGAATATTTCAGGAGGCTCATACATGGCTCAGCCAGTCAGATTGCAGAACACGAGTGAACGATTTTTTACATTCTTGACTGCACCTTTGTTTGGTGGCTGTACTACCTCATGTGTTTCAGGAAAAAGGGACACATTAGAGGTCAAGAGATGAGGTGTCAAGAGAGACCTGCTGTGCTTGCAGTATGAGCAGGATGAGGAAATGACAGGATGCCCTTCTCTTAAGCCCTCTCGCAACAGGAGAGGAAAGAGTGAGGCAGAGCAGAAGAGGGATTGAGGGAAAGATGAAGGAAGTAAATCTTTGCTAAGGACCTTAAGAACTAGAGTAGCATGTTAATTTCTGCTGTGAGCTTGTGAATTGAAGATAGATTCATGTTAGGAGAGACTTTCCCATGAATGAAAGATGGTCCCATTTCATTCTGCCAGACAAAATTGACAGTGAAGTGATTGTCATTGTGAAACACTGCAGCACAGCACACAGTACACACATCGAAATGTGTCCTCTGCTTTTAACCATCGCCTTGGTGAGCCGTGGGCGACAACAGAAGCAGGTTCACTTACTTACCCGCTACACAATCCCTGCCCAGGTTGGATCATGTTTAATAGTCCATCCTGATAAAGGTGTTTTGTAAAATCTGGCTGATGGTACATGAGCATGTGCATGTCTGTAAGAAGGAGACATCTGGAGAGGTTGTAGTGTGAAGGAGTGCTCTCAGGAAATGTTCGGCTGTGCAGAGCAGCATGACTGGCCAGCTCACAGGTAAGTCCATGTTCACAGCAGAAAGCCATGTCGGTGTCAGAGGGCTGGCAGGGGAGCTCTTTTTGGGCCGTAGCTCTGAATCTGAATGTGAGAGAGTGCAGCGGATGCCGAGTTTGCATATTAGTGCGGTGCTGCATGCCCAGCTGCTGGAGTGATGGTGTCAGCAAAAGTTAACGCAGAAAAAATGTCTCTTGTGGGCTATTTATTTATAGGCTTTATAAATCTTTCCCTCCTCTGCCTGGCTGTGGTTTTATGACAGTTGTGCTTATTCATCAGGACGCCAAGTGCACGTGTCTTGATTCATGTATAGCTCCAGACTAATTAGTGCTTGTGTGCCACGTGCATGAATGTAGGGCGTGGCTCTTTTAGCACTTTTTTGACACGATGATTGACTTTGTGTTCCTCTTACAGCTCGTAAACAGGAGATCATCAAGATTACAGAGCAGCTGATTGAAGCCATCAACAATGGGGATTTTGAGGCCTATGCGTGAGTCCCAGCCCATCAGGCATTGCGGGTTACAACCCCTAAACCCACAAAGTACCCCTGCAGTAGTAGGTGAATAATTTGAATGTGTAACTGGGATTTGTCATATTAAATGTTTTGCATTACAACAGGAAGATTTGTGACCCTGGACTGACCTCATTTGAACCAGAGGCCTTGGGGAATCTGGTCGAGGGAATGGACTTCCACAGATTCTACTTTGAGAACTGTGAGTGAACCAGAAAACTAGAAAGTCAGTGTACAAGTTTAGCCTAAACAGCTAATATCTGCAGCTAATACCTAATAGTAATACCCAAAAATTACAATAGTAATTTGTACTGAATTGTGATGCATATTGCTTTGTAAGCTCTTTATGGTGCATTTACATTTACAGCATTTATCAGACGCCCTTATCCAAAGCGACTTACAATCAGTAGTTACAGGGACAGTCCCCCCTGGAGCAAATTAGGGTTAAGTGTCTTGCTCAGGGACACAATGGTAGTAAGTGGGATTTGAACCTGGGTCTTCTGGTTCATAGGCGAGTGTGTTACCCACTAGGCTACTACCACCCCTAGTGGTAGTAGCCTAGTGCTATGTGTAGCTTCATGTAGTAATTACCAGTACCCAGTATGCCTTTATCTCTTTTTCCTTATCCTTTTCAACCTAGATTTTTGTTTATTTACTCCATCCTACAGTGTTGTCAAAGAACAGCAAGCCCATCCACACTACCATCCTGAACCCCCATGTTCACCTGATTGGTGAGGACGCTGCCTGCATTGCTTACATCCGGCTCACACAGTTTGTGGATGGGCAGGGCCGACCTCGCAGCAGCCAGTCAGAGGAGACGCGTGTGTGGTACCGCCGTGACTCCAAGTGGCAGAATGTCCACTTTCACTGCTCTGGGGCTCCGGCTGCACCGCTGCAGTGAAGGTGGGTGATGACAATTTGTACATTCATAAAAATGTACAATGTAGAATGTTGGCAAAATGTCATCTTTCACAAAGACATTGAAAATAATTATGCAAGAAATGTAACGATTTTTCTGATGCAGATTAACAATTATGTTTATATTATACTTAGAGACTAGCACCATCTTTGAGATTATGAAATTATGAAAAAATTATGAGAATACTTTAGAAAGTGAAGTGATCGTCATTGTGAAACACTGCAGCACAGCAAATGGTGACACAACGAAATGTGTCCTGCTTTTAACCCATCACCTTAGTGAGCAGCGGGCAGCCATGACCGGCATCTTGGCTTTGAACTCTGGATTCGAACCTGCAACCTTCTGGTTATGGGTCCAGTTCCTTTACCGCAAGGCCACCACTGCCCATATTAGTACTTGTAATAAACCCCAGGGGTCCAACCTTATCCATGGCCTATAAATTAAGGAAATTACAGATGAATTAAAAAGTATCGAAAATCATCCTCAAGCAATTAAATCAGTTTTTGCTAAGTCAAGCTCGGCAATATTAATCACCAACTGTCTAGCACTCATTTATTTCTCACATGCGTGGGGTTCACAGATCTGGGATCCCCTGGTCGGTGTCTGAAATGAGTGCCGCAGTGGAAGAGATGGAGATGGAGAAAGAGCAGGACGGGAGAACACATCCAGGGTCTGGAGCTCAAACCCTTAAGTCCTTCAGTACTGGACCGATATCTGACACGCATGCAAACCTTCATACTCTGTCTCCTGCTACTGTAAGCTTATCTTTCCATATGAACTCACAGTATTGGTATTCACCGGTACATCTCTCCAACCAAGTTCTCCCACAGTGGTACCACACACATATCAGACCAAGGAAGTGTTTAACAAACTTTAGTCACCAGTCCAGCCCTCCAAACTGCACATCACCTGTGTTCTGTCGTCCCACTCTCAGCCCGCCAACTCCTCTCTCCTCTCATGGGCCTTGTGCCATGGTGCTCAGGCACTATGAAATATAGTATAAAGTTTCTATTATTATTGTTACTATTATTATCATTATTACTTATTATTGTTACTACTACTTTCATCATTATTGTTGGTAATGCTATTGTTCTGTTGAGATTGTATTATTAATGGTAACATTCTTGATGCCAGTTGTAAATCTATTTTGTTTTAAGACATTGTTTCCCCCCTTTGTCTAGTTTAGCTTAGTATTTCTAATTGCATGATTTTCTTTCAGTATTATCCATCGTGGCTGATAAAAAAAAAAAAAAAAAGAGCTTGATAAAAACATTTTTACACCTTGCCGTGTCAGTCACTGACTACGAACCGCCTGGCATCTGGAACGTTGAAACAGGCAGCACACAGAGGGGAGGGTGAACTTCAGGGTCTTTGTGTCACCAGTCCTTAGTACGTATCTGTGTGTCTGCGCATGTCTGAAAGCTGTTTACTTTTTTCTAATCTGTGTATATTTTGTAACGTGTCAGGACTTGGGTCTGAACTCTCTGCCACCATCCATCCTGGAGCTTGGTTGGTTTATTCTTTTAGCCTTCATTATAGTATACAAAATTGAGTTATGTAGAGCCACTTAATATTTAGTTTGTACCTTCTTTATTGACTGTTGAATTCTGCTTTTAGAAACATTACACAATCTTTGGCCACTGAGGGTAACATGCACCTACAGCAGAATTGTCTAATTGGTTCCAAAATTTTCAGGTTATTTGTTGTCAGGCTATATGAAGACTATGTATTTTGTGGTGTTTACTGCTGGTTGAATTAGTGGCATATTGCACCAACACTGATACAGTTCTAACCTGGCTGCAGCAATAAGAGGAATTCAGACAATAGCTTCACCCAGCGCCAGTGGAGGGGCGAAAATCTTGGAAGGTGCACTTTGTATACTTGCATGAAGCACAATGAGGTTTCGGAGAATGATTTTATCTTACCCAATGGGAGTAAGGTCACCTGTCCTCACTCAGGCACCTTGAAATGATCATGTTCTTCTCTTGTTTATATGCAGGGTTTTTTATATATATATAATTTAACTGATGAAATGAGCATTTCTTTTTTTGTTGGTTAAACTCCTTGATGGTGTCTGACTGTGTTATACTGCTGATTCACCGATATGGCAATGAAAACGTCTTCTGCTGACTTTCTGAATGTGAACGCTTAGTTAGTTACTTTCTACAAGTTGCACAGGGGAGATTTCACTTTGGATTCAAAGTGTAAGACAGTTTTGAAGGGATCAGCATCTGTTTTCATTTTTACCCCCCTCTGCAGCAGAGATGCTGTGTTGTCTTTATCTGTGTGGAAGCTTTGCACACAAAAGTACAGTGTGTACTTGTGTCTCTGTGTGCACTTATGATTTCTGTGCGTACATGTGTGAGTGTATTTGAGTACACTTTTTTTTATTGAGTTTCACACTGCAATGGGCATAGGATGCTTGGAAATAAATAGAATATAAGTATAAATTATATATTAAACACTTAGGGTCTTCCTGGTAACTGGCACTGTTTATACTTTAGATATTTTTAAGAGACATAATGCATCAGTGCATCCTCAGTTAGCTAAGTGTATTGAAGAAAAAAAATTAAAGGAAATTCACTGGAATGACTGTACTTCTATTTTAGTGCTTTTTAACATGTCTGTTCTCTGTTAATTTATGAAATGTGAAGTCTTTCTGGAGTCATGTTGAACCCCATGGTTTTATTTGGGGGGATCTTTTTTGTACTTGGTGAATAGTGTGAGACCCCTCCCCTCTGAACAGCAACCGAAGCCGCATGTCAGCATACTGTGGTGTTGTACCCTTTTTCCTATCTGTGTTAAATTTTGCAAATAATTGATTATGGCAGATAACTATGACATTTAAGCGAGCAAATTATTATATTGTACGACTACAATTACAGTAACCTAAGTGGCATTTTTGCATGAAATTCAACATTTAGTGGTTTTATTTCACTTTGTTTATTTGACTTTATTTTTTACTGAATGTTGGTGAACTATGATCTTTTTTTTAGCTATGTATGTGCTTATAATATTTTGGTCTCAAAATGGTCACAGTCGAGCATTGGGCTAAAACACGTAAAAAAATTATTGTATTGCACGCCTTTGTACAGGGCTTGTTGTTGTTAGAGCAGCTTGGGTTGGTCGATCACAACTACATTATGGTATTATTGACTTCAATCAGGCATTATGGTATTATTGGCTTCAATCAAATTTGTCATAGAATCTGGTCATCATGAATGGAATGTTTGCCTCAACAATTATTGCTTGCTATGTTGCATGTCTTTTCATTGACAGATGGGTTCGATTGCAGCATAAGTGCATTATCTGTTCTTCTGATTCACCTCAAAGGGATTTACATAATTTATCATTTATAAGTTACCAGAGTAACTTATCAGTAATTACAGGGAAAGCCCAGTGGTTCTTGCCCAGAACCTGTGACTTTGTGATCTTCTGGTAGAAAGGCAAGTGTCTTACCTACTAGGCTACCTAGTAGGTGAGTACAGTACCCACTAGGTGACACTAAAGAGTTATCATTTTGACTACATTTTAGTTGCTCTAAATTGAAACACATTTTGCACTTAGACTTTTTGTAATATTTCAACATTAACTAAAATATACTTGACCATAGGTCTGAGTCTAAGGTGATCTTCAATAAGTAAACACTGTAGTGTGAAAGCAGTGTGGGATTGGGTGACAATATGCTGGTTGAGGGTGTCCGCTGGCGAAGAGTTGGACCAGAGTAAAATGTAGACTGTAATGAGTGTATATCTACAGGAAAGTTATCATACAACTAGCAGTGCATTGCCACTTGTAATTGGATCATTCCTTAATGCATATTAAAGGACGCAGGAGTTCAAACCGCTCCCTAACGTATAGTGTAACCTCACCTGGCCACAATGACTTCTTGTGTGTGAGCATGAATCAGTAGTTCCAGGTTAAGTGTGGATCCCACTGCTGCTCTTACAACATCAAGCCACAGTTGTTTGAAGTGTTTATTTTGTTCGATCTTTAAGCATATTTTGCTATTTAATTGCATATGGTTTCTATGATGCCGAGCCTTCAAGATGTTGCGGTTTTCGTTGGGGTTTTTGTATATAATCTCAAAATGTATAATGAGATTGTGTGAATCCTGTAAAACTATGAGAAAAAAATGAGATTATTATGAATCCTATATTTCTCTTGACTCTTCTTATTAATGCTCTGTTTTCCTAATGTGCTATCTGTGTTGAAACCTAAGGAAACGTGTTAAGATGTAATGAATATGTTATCAATAAAAACAATAAAAGAGTGCTCTTCCTATGTATGTGTTTGAGCTATTGGTGTTTGTAGTTAATCTTATCTGAAGGAATAAGAACATTGTAGGCCATCCCTGATACAAAGACAAGGGCCATGAACGTTTAGTTCTAAGATCATCATGTAAGTTTCATAATCCCCTGTTTGTGACAGATGATCTAACTGCACAAGAACGGGAAACTTTCATGTTACCTTATCTTTTTATTATCTTTCTAGCTTCCATTATGGCCCTGGTACATTTACTATTAACTGTCATAACCAGGAATATAACTGCTGGGCATTGGAAACTATTGCACAACCCAAAGAGTCTTCCACAGAGTAAATTCAGAGTTAATACAAGGTGAAATCAAGTCTGTGACTTATTAAAAACGTGTTATATGAACTTTTTACTTTAGTTTACTAACTTCACCAGCCAGGTTTTAACAGGTCATAACCATTACAATTCTAATACTGCTAATAAGCAGCAACAAGCTAACAAACAGTTCTGTAAAATCCAAGCAAATGTTTCTTTTTAACTACAGCTAATTACTGGCAGGGTGGTAGTAGCCTAGTGGGTAACACACTCGCCTATGAACCAGAAGACCCAGGTTCAAATCCCACTTACTACCATTGCGTCTCTGGACCGGTAATATACTGGAGTGAAAATACTCAAAACAACCGACATATTAAAGAGGTTGTTCAATTAAGCGGGGGCCGCCTGTAGGTGACGCCGGCGTGACGTCACGACGGAGTGACGCAGGCGACGTGATTAGCCGACGGAGAGGGAACCGGCACGCGCTGCCGCGGCTCGGACCCTGAAGACGCGGCGGCCGCGAGGCTCGAATTGTCCGTATCGCGGCTCGTTCTGGGAGACGGAAACTCGAGTGTAAGTGTGGACGAAGGACGCGCTGTCGCGTTTAAAAAGTGGTGGACGGAACTGCGGGCTACTTCTGCTTCTACTTGCAACGTGGCTGACATAAAGGGACGTGTTTTTATCTGTGTGTGTGTGCGCGCAAGATACGTTTTGCGCAACGTAAGTCGGCGTTCTGTTATTGAGTCCAACCGAGTCGCGTATTTTATTTTTTCCGCTACTCTTGATGAGTAAAGTTGTAGTTTGTCACTGGTGTAAACATGCACGCCGCGGTGCGTTGTACTGTTCGCGTAAACAGGCGAGCTGGAGCTCTGAAGCTGCTGGATTAATACAGCTGTCACTTAAGAAAGCAGCTTTCCACCAGTGCATTTTCATTTAAACCAATGGGGTGCTTACAGGAGCATCAAAAGTTCAATATAAAGGCTCTTTTTTTTTTTTTTTAATTCACCTTCTGTAGGTTGTCGACGTAACAGTACCAGGGACACAAATCCTTTGCTCCAAGGACTGACCAGCAGTTATTGGGAGTCTTGGCTTTGCTTCCTTTCTGTTGTGGAGAGGCAAGTAGGCCCCAATCTGCTTTAAGGACTGCAATGCATCGCTTACGGACTTGTGCAGCGCGGCTGCGGCCGCTGACAGCCGCTCGGACTGGTCGTGGCACCTCCATACAGAGGACGCCAGTGCCGGCGGCGGCCCCAAGGACATTTCGGCACATCAGGTGCTATACAGCGCCCGTCGCTGCGGAGCCATTCCTCAACGGGACAAGTTCAAACTATGTCGAGGAGATGTACTATGCATGGTTGGAGGATCCCAAGAGCGTCCATAAGGTAAGGCTGCACCCCGCCCTCCCTGTCTGCCATTACAGTTTTTTGAAGTGTGAAACCGTATCCTGGGTGGTGGAGAAGAGGAGATGGTTGCAGGGTATCTTTGTCCCATGGCAGCATCTCACATTTGGCCACGTGGACGTCGATTAGCAAAGACAGCGACAGCAGCTCATCAGATGGCAAAATGGTGTTTAAAGCGAACAACATGTTTGCTGCATAGCTTCACTTTCGTTCTCTTGCAGCCAGGCTCCACGCGAGTCTCACTTCTCATACTCGGGCGACTCGTTTTATACTCATTTAAGGCATTTGGCAGCTTCTATGCAAAATTGGAGCTGTGCTCAGATAATGTGACATGAATGTATATGTTAAAGAATAACAGTTGGGGGTTAACGCCCTGTTTTGCTCCTACAGTCTGTTGACCATGTGTATATGATATGATGGTATGCACACCAATGTCCACATGACACACTCAGTGATTAGTGCATGTGCTGCTTTTACACACACACACACACACACACACACACACACACATATATATATATATATATATATATATATATATATATAGTTATAGTTGTTTGGCACAACCAGTTTGGCGCTTTTTTTTTTTTTTTTTTTTGAATGCTTGTTTGACTAATCACCTTTGACATCCTTTCTCTTGAGCAACACTGATACAAATGTCATCACAGCGTCGACCGTGCTGACACAGACAAACACAGCGACCGAATGTTTCTGCATTTCTTTTCATTCTGCTTTTATCAGCAAGGCATTTTTTCCACACCACAGGATTCCTTGTACCCTGCCCTCGGTGCCATTACACATTTAACGCCTCGAACCTTTGAGCCTGTCAGAGCTCCTCTGGGTCATTTCATTGTATATAAGCAGAACAAGAGTTTCCAGTTAAGATCGGGCTGTCGTCTTTAGCACCAGGTCACAGCCTGAATACTCACTTTAACATCTTGACTGCATACCACACCCACCCTCTTTTCCATCAGAGACATGCCTTCATTTCTGGTTCATGTCTGATGGGCTGCAAAAAAAAAAAAAGCGGTTTGGCTTTGTAGCTGTGAAAGGTGGGCGAAATAACAACAATGTGTTAAATAGTGACCCATAAGTTAATACTGTTAATAATGTTTGTGAAACGGAACGGTTATTAATTAAGCTACACGTTTATCAGGGACACAGCCTCTAAGGCAGAATATAAAAACACAGTGCACCAGTCCACAATCAGGCTTGAATTGCTGGGGCATTTCATATTTCTGAATTCATTTTGACACAGGTTTATGAGTTATTATATTATTCTTAATTTCTGTTTTAATACACCATTCAATCATATTGCTTTTAGAGCACTGATGTTACTTTTCTTCCTCAACAGTCTTGGGATATCTTTTTCCGCAATGCCAATGCAGGAGCTCCTCCAGGCATGGCTTACCAAAGCCCCCCTCCTGTTGGAGAAACTCTGTCAGGGCTGAGTCAGGTCCAGACAGGCACACAGCCCAATGTCGAAAAGCTGGTGGAGGATCACTTGGCTGTTCAGTCTCTTATTCGTACCTATCAGGTGAGTCTGTAACACAGATGTGCTCAGTAGCAAGCCAGTGCCAACAAATGTTCACTCACGTGCACATTCTCAACAAAGGGGACCAGTTCCCTTTGTTTCATATTTCATTGGCTTGCAATATGTTAATGATGCATCATGGTGCTTATTCTGAACACTACTAAGTGTACTTTGAGACTTAAAAATGTCCTATCTGATCAAGTACATGTACTGGATGTATTCTTTACTGGAGAAAGTGATGCAACCGATCAAGAAAGTGACGACTTGGGAGTTTCTCCCCTGCCAGTTAGAGCAAACTAACAAGCGCTGTGTGTTCATGTTCTTATATCCATTACCATACACTTAGATGTACTTGACGACGTTGAGCTCCCTTTAACATTAGCCTTTGTGCTGCTGTTACCTTTTTAAAACTATAGACTTGTTAAACCTACAAAAACAGTTGAAACCCACATACCATTTTATTTTAGTTTTAAAGGCATGAACATTTTCGTTAAGAAGCTGATTTTAGTTTAGGGTGGTTTAGTATAATCATGTTTAAATAAACTCCCATGTGTGTAGTTTACCCATAAGTCCATGAGAACTATTGCCTTGTCCACAGGTGAGAGGTCATCACATAGCCAAACTTGATCCTTTGGGCATCAGTTGTGTAAATTTTGAAAATGCCCCGGTTACTGTTGGCTTTCATCAAGTCGGTGAGAAAAAAATTCTTTCAGTTTGTGCACAGTAAAGAATGGCTTGTTTTAATATTGTTTTTATACTCTCTTTCTGTACTTTTCTTCTGGCTTTCTCCTCACCACTTTTTAATTTCACACGTTTCTCTGACTGACTGCCTTCCTCCTACTGTGCTTTTCGGCCTGTTTGTCCTCCTCCCTGACTCCTTCCCCCTGCAGATTCGCGGGCACCACGTTGCCCAGCTGGACCCCCTCGGAATTATGGATGCAGATCTCGACTCATACGTCCCCACTGATATAATCACATCATCGGATAAGCTTGGTGAGGTTATAACCAAGAACAGTTGGATTGGTAATGGGGGCATGAAAAGCTATCCCTGGCTTTTCATACCCCTCGGTCCAATTTGTTTCAAGATGAGGGTCATACAGCATGTCATTCACATAATATTCACAAGTTCCTCTTGCATGACCTTTCACCATGGGTGACCTTGTAGTTTAGGTGACTTTTTAGTACCATTTCTGCTTCTCTGTCAGCCCTTTAACACATAGTAACTGTTTACAAGAAAAATCCCTACCAATTCATAATTCTGATTCTGATCTATACATGTACTGAATTAAGAATAATTTGATTCAAGGTTAGATTTTAATTCAATTGTGAGTCCAAGAATCGAAGTAAAGCAAAGTTGTGAGTTGAATATGTCTCCATTTTGTGGTAATGTGCAGGATATAACATTAGTAAATACCCATTTATAAATTGTGCATTACTGCATCAGCTCACTTGAGTCTAAATAGTTTATTTTAGCAAGTTGTTCACATTTTCTTTGCAAGCTAAAATGTTTTCTAGGCCAGGTGATGGCAGTGAAACCTTCAAGCCATTTCATGTCATTAACAGCGAAATGCTGCAAAGACACATTTCAGACAAGATTGTGATGAGCCCAGAAGCACTTACAAGAGCAATGAGCACTTATTTTGCTTGGCCGTGCTTTTTTTTCTGCTTTTAAAGTCATGCAGTTAGCAAGTTATATTCTTGTGGGAATATCTGGCACTCTTCCAGTCCCTTCTGCAGTGGTTTATTCCGTTCAAAACTGCTCATGTGCCACGTGATCAGCTGAGCCGTTTGCTTATCTCTGTGTTTCTAGTGGAGTAGCTCTTATCCTTTAGCACAGATGACTGGTGTATATGGCGTGTGTGTGTGTGTGTGTGTGTGTGTGTGTGTGTGTGTGTGTGTGTGTGTGTGTGTGTGTGTGTGTGTGTGGTGGGGTTTGTATCAGTAGCTCATCCACATTCATAGAGGACATTCCTTAAAACTAAAATGTGTGATGTAATGTTTGGCAGAATTGATTGGATTGATAATTTCTTCATTCACTCTACTGTGTAGTGATGGAGAAGATTATCATGGAGGAGATAAGATAGTGCTCATATCAGACCTTGTGTACTCTGTCCTGATTATATTAAACTAGCCTTTCATTCTCTTATCATGCAAGGTGGTCTTTCCCCATTCAGTTCTGACATCAATGTACCGTGCCTCATCTAGCTGTCTTACCACACACCCATGTGATTGTAAAACTGCATGCAAAGCAGGGTCATCAGGTTCTCTTCATGGCTCACAACCCCTTTGCCACTGTGAGGGCCCTCAGCTTTGTTGAGTATGTTAACGCCCTCATTCTTCCCCACTATCTTTCTGAGTGATCTGTCTGTAATTTCTGTTATTCTGACTTATGTTTTTTTTTTTTTTTTTTTTTATAAAAAGGGGTTCTATATGGAAGGTATTCTCCTGGTTTGTTTTTTGCTCTCTAGGCTTTCTGTAGAAAGATCACACGGTATTGCTGCAGAGGAACAATAGTGTCAACAGAAAAAGGACTGAGGTCTCACATGAGCTTAAGTAGGCCAGAGCACCAATTAAAATTTTCATTTATAAAGAGAGAATTAGATATGAAAACCCCAAAACTCTCCACTAGATGTACTATGTTACAAACTAGGTTTGCATTTATCCTGCTTTAATTTATATAAATAAGAGTCAGTATTGGATTTTCTTTTCAAAGATTTTAGTTGCTACATTAATATCCTGGAGTTTATGCGTATAACAGAGTTCAGGTGTTTTTACTCCTCTCCTCTGACTAGCAAATAACTGCAGGCTAAGATACTTAATTAAACATTTGTCAGGATCTTGACAGCCGTACCCTTTACCAATTTTGGGACAGGCATCACAGAGATGTCAACTCATCTTCTTCTTCATCTTCACAACAATTGCTGTGTTGTGAATGACCTGTGTGACTGAGCATGCAGGACATGATCAGAAAAAGGGACACCTCCTTCTGTTTACCTGTAGATATTACACTAATAGCATGTTTTTAAGTATTGTTACATATCAGTGGCATTTCCTTTTGAAACTGGCCAGCTCAGCTGGATACATACTGACATAAATATTAATATAACTATTAACCAAAAATTGTGTGACTTCAACAGTCTTTTCTAAGGGTAGTGCCATCTGGAGTTAGGAGTTTGTAGTGGTGGCCTAGTGGTTAAGGAAGCAGGTTCGAATGCCGATCCACTGAGGTGCCACTGAGTAAAGCACCGTGCCCACACCCTGCTACCCGGGCACCTGTCATGGCTGCACACCAAGGATGGTTAAAAGCAGAGGACACATTTTGTTGCGTCACCGTGTGCTGTGCTGCAGTGTATCACAATTACTTCACTTTCAGCATGTATGCCTTATTGAAGTGGTTAGAATGAAATAATTTATCATTTTATATGTGAATTAAATGTTTAAAAAGCCGATTGTGCCTGTGCAACCCTTTCATGAATCATCCCTGGAAAGCTGCCATCTATGAGGGTACAGTGAACTTTCTCCGTAGCTGGACAACAAACAAGTTTTATGTTCACAGTGAGAGCAGGTTTCCTCTCTTCTCTGTGTTTGGTCAATGTAAACATGATGTGCAGGAGACCATTTGAACAAATACATGGTTTTCCTGTTCTACTGATTTAAAAGGAACGCCTCTCTTTGGGTCTTGCACTGAATTAAATGTTTCATATGTTTCCAATTAATTATAATTCATTATAAATTCAGGCAAGTCATACAAACCTTTTTCCAATAAATGAGACATGATTATTGCTGCCTACCTTCTGCATGTTTTTGCATGATTTCATTGTTATATAACTTCTCCTAAAATGCTTCACAAACATGTTCTCATGCAACCACCCTGACAGACAGATGTTTCCTGCACCTTTCCTCACCTGCACCTTTTTTCTCTTTTCTCCTGCCTTTTCCTTGATGTGTTTTTGCAAGTAAACATTTTCTGCTGCATTTTTTGGCACCACACAATGAACAATTTTGCTGTGTGTTTGTTGCCATTGAATCAACATCTGTCTGTGTTTGGAACCAGGCTTATATGGGCTGGACGAGTCGGACTTAGACAGAGTTTTCCGCCTGCCCACCACCACCTACATTGGGGGCAGCGAGACTGCTCTGGCCCTGAGGGAGATCATTCGCCGTCTAGAGGTACAACAGTTGGCCTGTACAATGTGTACAAAGTAGACACTCAGTGATTATCTGTTTCCATTTTCCCAGTGAAAATAGTTAGTATTTTTATGTCTTACTGGAAGGCATAAATAAAATGTTTTATATAGTCACATATCATATTTATAAGAATCAAAATACCGCAGCTCCTCATCTGTGGCCATATATTAATTCTACAGAATTAAGAATAAATTGGATTCTAAAACAATCTTAGATTACTCTAGCTGGAAACAGAGCAGATGAAAATTGTTACTTTATTTAGGACAGTGGGTGTTACAAGCCCTTGTTTGAATATGGATGGAAAAGGACTGGAGACTCATTTAGTCATGTTGGGTTTATATTTTCTTACCTTCCTGGCACTGTAGACATGTTTTCAGCCTTGTGGGTATTAGGGATGCTGTCTTGTATGAGGTGAGTTCAGATTTCCATTTGTTGGAGTTCAGAATTCCTGTCCTCTGCATTGCCCAGTGGAAGGAGAGGGACAGCTTGTCAGCATAAGCAGGGATGACCTTTGACCTTTGTAGTTCCACTCCACTGGGTGGCTATTCCTATAACAGAGAGGCATATTCACTCTGTTTCAAAACAAAATCAAAATAAAATAAAGCCTCAGATACTTCAACACCTCAAATAGCAGGTTTGTTTGCTTTCAGGGTGTGTCAAGGTAATATATTCACAATACCCAAGAAGCTACAGTGTCTGTTGGAAAATTTTGTGATAACATATATTTATACTAGTTACAGTGTGAGAACATACTGCAATGACTGCTTTAACCCAAACTCATATCATGCAAAAAGTTGCATAAATGTGCAAAGTTTCAAACGGTCAGTCTGTTCTCTGAAGCCCCTATGCTTTCAAAAGGAAGAAGTGAAAACGCCCTCATTTTATGTTACATCATGCCGTGTGACCGCCCATTATATTGGCTATAGCAGCTAAAGTGAAGGTTTTGCACCGTGTATCATTATATTCGTGTTATTCAGGCAGATTAACCCTTTTTCAGTTCTCCAAAATGATTCCAGGCTGAATCTGTGACTCTTGTAGGCTGCGTACTGCCAGCACATCGGGGTGGAGTTCATGTTCATCAATAACCAGGAACAGTGCCAGTGGATCAGGCAGAAGTTTGAGAAGCCTGGTCTGATGCAGTTCACCTTGGAGGAGAAGAGGACGCTGCTGGCCCGAATGATCCGATCCACCAGGTCTAGTCTGGCTCTTTAACCCTTATACTGAGGCTTACCACAATTTATCCTCTCGGGCTCTATATGTTTGCACCAGTGTCTGATATTCTCTTGCACTCATGCCACAGGTTTGAGGACTTCCTGCAAAGGAAGTGGTCCTCTGAGAAGCGATTCGGACTTGAGGGTTGTGAGTCGCTCATCCCTGCACTCAAGACCATCATAGACAAATCCAGTCAGAGTGGTGTGGAGAGCGTCATCATGGGCATGCCACACAGGTAAACCTCCTGTGTACGGTGCCTTTTCCCTAAAGCTGACGCTGATTGCATTTCGAACACTGTGCTGTGTTTCCTAGGGGTCGTCTGAATGTGCTGGCCAATGTAATCAGGAAGGAGCTGGAACAAATCTTCTGCCAGTTTGATTCCAAGTTAGAGGCAGCTGATGAGGTCAGCATTTCAGAGAACCCGTGGAGCTGCTGCATTTCAGCGTACTAATGACCTGATTAAAATGTGAAACAGGTATGATCACTGTTTGGAAAACTGAAATCATTAGCTGTGACTCTCTTTGGCTGCTGCTTCTGCAGGGGTCAGGCGATGTGAAATATCATCTGGGCATGTACCACCGAAGGATCAATCGTGTGACAGACCGCAACATTACACTGTCCCTGATGGCCAACCCCTCGCATTTGGAGGCAGTGGACCCTGTTGTGCAGGGCAAGACCAAAGCTGAGCAGTTTTACTGCAGCGACACTGAGGGGAACAGGGTATGTGATTTCATTCATTTATTTATTACTCCCCTCATTGCATTTAGGAGAATTTAAGAAACTTCAAGACTTATAAATAGCTGCTCTGTCTTTGTCCTTAGGTGATGTCCATTCTGTTGCATGGAGATGCTGCATTTGCAGGGCAGGGCGTTGTCTACGAGACCTTCCACCTGAGTGATCTACCCTCCTACACTACACACGGCACTGTGCATGTGGTCGTTAACAATCAGGTCTTGCGCCTAAAACTTTTTTTGCATGTTTTGCATGTCATGAAACACAGTCTATGGCACTTCTATTAGCACAGTTGTCCCTTGGCTGTTTTGGCTATGTGGAATTAAAAACTGTGATGTGCAGATGGTGTTCAGGATGATCCTCATTACTGGTCATAACTCTGCTTTCAGATTGGCTTTACTACTGACCCCCGCATGGCACGTTCTTCCCCGTATCCTACAGATGTGGCTAGGGTGGTTAATGCACCCATCTTCCATGTGAATGCTGACGATCCTGAGGCGGTGATGTATGTGTGTAATGTGGCTGCTGAATGGAGGGCCACTTTCCACAAAGATGTAGTGGTGGATCTGGTAAGGCATGAGTCAGTGAGCAACAAGTAGCACATGAGTATATATCAATGAATACTTATGTATTTAAGCAATTTTTTAGCCTCGTTAAGTGGGTAAGAGTAGAATTTGACTTAGGCTTTGTAGTGAATTTCTTAATTAAGCGGTGGTTTATCTCTCCAGGTTTGCTATCGCCGGAATGGCCACAATGAGATGGACGAGCCCATGTTCACGCAGCCCCTCATGTACAAACAGATTAAAAAGCAAAAAGGTGTGCTGCAGAAGTATGCTGAGAAGCTGATTGCTGAGGGAGTTGTGAGCAGGAAGGAATATGAGGTGAAAAGTGTTAACACACAAATGGAACAAATAATTAGAATATATATATGTATGTATATGTATATGTATGTATATATATATATATGTATATGTATGTATGTATATATGTATGTATAAAATGTATGTTTAAGGAAAAAAAATATTAATTTCACAGGAAGATATAGCTACATATGACAAAATCTGTGAGGACGCCCATGCTCGTTCCAAAGATGAGAAAATCCTCCATATTAAACACTGGCTCGACTCTCCCTGGCCAGGTCTGTTTTTTTTTTTTTTTTTTAATAAATTACTTCAGTGATATTATGTGATTACGATTTAGCGTAAAATGATCACATGTGGCCTGCAGGTTTCTTTACTCTGGACGGCCAGCCAAAGAGCATGAGCTGCCCATCAACAGGCTTATCTGAGGAGCTTCTGAGACACATTGGTAGTGTGGCCTCATCTGTACCTGTTGAGAACTTCACCATTCATGGAGGTGGGTGGAAATGCTGGTTGTGAGAAATCTGAATGGAAGAGAAGGGCGTAGTGATAGTTTAGATGCGGTGAAAATTATCCTGACCTCTAATGGTCCAAGTTTGACTTTGCCCCCCAACTCTATAATTAAAATAGTTGTGTTGCCAAATGTATGTTTTACTTTTTAATGACTGATTTGATGTCTGTATAATTACACATTACACACAAAGACTGGCCTTTTTAAAGGTCTTAGCCGAATTCTGAAGGCCCGGTGTGCAATGGTGGAGAGCCGCTCTATTGACTGGGCGCTGGCAGAATACATGGCTTTTGGCTCGCTGCTTAAAGAGGGCATCCACGTCCGCCTCAGTGGCCAAGATGTGGAGAGAGGCACCTTCAGGTAATAAAATGTTCAAATGTAAGCATTCCCTGGTCCATTCCCTTTCATTTTGTGTTTTAGTCTTTTTTTTTTTTTTTTTCTTGGTCAGCCATCGGCACCATGTGCTACATGACCAAAATGTGGACAAGAAAATCTGCATCCCCATGAACTACATGTGTCCCAAGCAGGCACCTTACACTGTCTGCAACAGCTCTTTGTCTGAGTATGGGGTTCTGGGTCAGTTCATCTTTTTCTTCAGCATGTGTTTCATTCATGATTTCAGTAATCAGCTGTACATCTGGTCCTTTACAACTAATTCAACCATGTGAACAGGTTTTGAGTTGGGCTTCGCCATGGCCAGCCCCAATGCTCTAGTCCTTTGGGAGGCCCAGTTTGGGGACTTCCACAACACTGCCCAGTGCATCATCGATCAATTCATCTGCCCAGGTCAGGCCAAATGGGTTCGACAGAATGGCATTGTACTGCTGCTCCCACATGGTCTGGAAGGCATGGTAATGTTTTTGCTTTTGTCATTCTTTCAATTACTTTACTCCATTTTACTTAATTGATTTGGAAAGTAGTCCGTGCAGCACTGATATTCTTTCTGGCCTTAGGGCCCAGAGCACTCCTCTGCCCGTCCAGAGAGGTTCCTGCAAATGTGCAACGATGATTCAGATGCATTTCCTGTAAGTAGTTTAGGTGGAGACAAATCCAAATATGGTATTTATAAAAGCACAAACAGTGGATTTTATTAAATGTTAATAGATTTGTGTAAATATCTGTATTAGAAAATGAAATAATTCAGCACAAGCTGGAAGGAGCACTTAGTGACGCTCTGGCTGTTTTCCTCCTTAATTGAGTTGCTGAAGATTTGACAGTTGTGGATCATAAAAAAAACATACATATTAACAGGTTTTTCAGTCCCAAGCAAGATTATAGTCCGGAACTATTTTATCATGGCCTTTTTTCTACTGCAGAAAATCACAGAGGACTTTGCTGTGCGGCAGCTTTATGACTGCAACTGGATCGTAGCCAACTGTTCCACTCCCGCCAACTTCTTTCACGTGCTGAGGAGGCAAATCCTCTTGCCGTTCCGCAAACCTGTGAGTGTGTCCTCCTCTCAAACATGTTCACATTATCTTTTTTTCCATGTTTGTATTTACTTCTTATATTTTCTCCCAACAGCTTATTATATTTACGCCCAAGTCCCTTCTCCGGCATCCAGAGGCCAGGTCCAGCTTTGATGATATGTTGCCAGGTAGAGTGGGGTTGTGTGTGTGTGTGTGTGTGTTTTTTTTTTTTTTTTTCTTCCCACTTAAATGGTGGTCAAATGTTTCACATAGAGGCAGCAAAAAAAAATACTAGCCAATACCAATAACCTAAATAAGCAAATACATTCACACCTATTGTGAAGCAATAGGTGTGAATAGGTGTAAATAAGATTAGAGTTTTGTGTATCTGCAGGCACACACTTCAGCCGTGTGATCCCAGAGCAGGGCCCTGCTGCTCAGAACCCAACAGGAGTCAAACGAGTTCTCTTCTGCACCGGGAAGGTGTACTATGAGTTCACACGTGAGCGCAAGAACCGCAACCTTGATGAATCTGTCGCCATTGTTCGCGTCGAACAGGTGAACTTTTCCCGTATGCTGTCTGAGACGTGAACCCCAAAATGTTTTATGTTCTTTAGGCTATCATATGGAATTTTAGGGTGCAACTGTACAAATAATCACATTTTACCAATATGATTGCATGATTTAACGGGTGGTAGTAGCCTAGTGGGTAAGACACTCGCCTAAGAACCAGAAGATCACAAGGTTGAATGTTCAAACTTTACTTTACTACCACTCTGTCCCTAAAGTGAAGTGATTGTCACATGTGATACACAGCAGCACAGCACAGCACACGATGCACACAGTGAAATTTGTCCTCTGCATTTAACCCATCACCCTGAGTGAGCACTGAGTTGCTCCACTGATGCTCTGGATTACGGGGGGTTGCTAAATGCTGTTTAAATTTAAAATGGAGTTCTGAAAGTAAATTTTTTGCAGCTTTCTCCATTCCCCTATGACCTGATGAAAGCGGAGACCGACAAGTACACACAGGCAGAGTTAGTGTGGTGCCAGGAGGAGCACAAGAACCAGGGATATTATGACTACATCAAGCCACGGTTCCTTACAACTGTTTCCTCTGCACGTCCTGTTCGGTAAGTAATCTCCTCTCATTCAGAATCTATCTTAATGGCAGAGAAGTTTTGATCTGCTTCTCTTGTTTGCTGTTCTTTTGCCCTAATCTACGGTTATGTACAAATGTGTAGGTATGTAGGTCGTGGGCCAGCTGCTGCTCCAGCCACAGGGAACAAGAAGGCACATCTCATGGAGTTGGAACGTCTCTTGGAGACAGCTTTCAACCTGGACTCCTTCAAGGGCCAGTCTTAGCACCTTGACCTCACATCTTTCTTCCAGTGCTTTTGGGGGCAGCTAACTGCACATCCATCCATCCCTCCATCCATCCTGCATATGAATTTTAATGTTTTTCATTTAAATGAACTTGATGTACTAGTTTTAGTTAAGATGGGTGGACAGATCAGGGTAATAATCACGTTTCGTGTTTAATCTGTTTTAAAACTGAGGTTTCGTAGAGGTCAGCGATCCACCTGAAAAAGGATATCTTGGCTACTTTAGGCCATCTGTCTGTGTCTCTGTTTGTGAGAGCTGTATGTACATACAATGAGCAAATGTTCTCACAAAGAAAGTGTTGACATGTAGAGTAAACTCAATGCATGATTATAACCACATTACCTCACAACAATGCAAAACATTGAACATATTTTAATTAGTCAAAGTTGTTCTGTAGTTCTTTTGGTGTTTTTATTGTGTCAGTGTATATATTATTACTGTGTATTACTTCAGTGCTGATCTACCTTACCACTGGAAAATTAATTTAAAAGTTTTATAGTCTTCAGATGTTCAGAAATTCCACTGGAATAAAACATCCCTGAATGTACACTGTGAGCCACTGCCATATAGAGAAGTTCAAATACAATTTACCTATATCCAAAGTCACCATAATGTCTTATTACTACTACCAAAGTGCATAAATATGGCTACCGGTGCCCTTTGTTGTATTATGGTGTATGCATTAGAATTCCAGATAGAATTCAGTGATTAATTCTTATTTAATACTGCTGCTAAGGGTTACTTAAATGAATTTAAAACCATATGAGGCTTGTTATAAATTCCATTCTTTTTTTTATTGTTATTTATGACTATTTTTCCTTATTGGTTGTACTTTTTTTTTTTTTTTCCTTCATATGCTGCTTTTTTCCCAAAATGAACTCTTGATTGCAAGATTTCAGAAATTTCACACAAATGTAACATCTATTTACTACTAACATTTATTAGAATTTTTAATGACTTAACTATTTGTGCTTCTTTCATTCACAGATGGCAGATCAATGGGTGTTTCCTAAAAGAATAGTTGAAGCATATGTTAGCCAATTGACTAATTATATGTGTGAATGAGTCCAAGAAAGTAAACTGGTAACAGGGACAGGGAAAAGTAATAATATGTTTCAGACATACAGTTAAACTAAAGTGATTATTTAAAGTTGCCACTGAGGCAGCAAAGCATGTCTGTTCTGGGTGCATCAAGGCAGTTTGGTAAACAAGAGAGAACTGCTGTGATACAGCTACAATCCACCTTTATACGAGTCATAAAGCAGAAGTTGCGAGTGAAGCACGGAGTACAACGGAATTTAAGTGAACGCAAAGACATTTGATAAACCAAGAAAATGTGATGTCATATACCCTTCATCGCTGTGCCAAAACCTCAGAATAGGAGATGATTTCATGGATTTGCAAATCCATCAGCATGCAAAGGATCTTTATTTTTGCTGTGCCTTGTACTGGTTCGAAATCTGTTTTACTTCACTCAATAAAAGTGTCTCAAAGATATCAGGTAATTTATTTATTTCTGCTCATACAGATATACAGGATTATTACATATTTACAGTAATCACAAAAAGAAGATCCATATATCAGTGCTTCAGGAGCAAACAAGATCATTAGAACATTCCGGATTGATTCCAGGATGAAGAATACTTAAAGATCTCTCGCTCTAAAGAGAACTAGACGGAACATCCAGGAACTTGAACAGATCCAGTTGTGGATCATGTCCACGTTTAATCAGGCAATAACTCTTCAGCGTTTCATATATCTTTGCTGTTGGTAAGAAGGAGAATGATGGATAAGTGAAATCCTTTTCAAATCTTTCCAATTACAAGGTTTACCCCTATTACAGTCCTGGAGCAGACGTGAAAATTAGGAGAATAATTTAGTTGACCTTACCTACTGTACTTTTCTGTTCTGTGAGATTTTGGTGCAATTTCATCAGGTCCTTCTCGAGCTTTCTGTCCCCAAATGTGAAGAACACCATGTCTCTCCCTGCAGCTGCTGCTGCCATCATCTGAATTAGAGCTGGAATCGAGTAAATTCCAGTGAATCAAATAAATATAAAATTTTCCAGTCAGAACTCCTGACTGTAAGACTGGTACACAATTAGATGAGTGCAGATACCTTTGAGTTTGGACTCGCCATGGAAGGCCCCACACCCCCAATTTCCTGTGGCAATGGCTGGAAGGGTGTTAGCATTGTGGGTATCGACAAAGCCACAGTAGGCCTTTGAGAATGATAAAAGTCAATAAGATGCCTGGCTCAGGCACAAACAATAATTAACCAATAAAATAACCAAAATATGGTTTTTATCTGAAGTCCTTGTGATATCTTTTCCACATTTGTCATAGAACCCACAGGCACTTACCTTGTTTAGCTCACGCTTTATGTTCCTCTCTGTGTACTGGTCCTCCGTTCTTTTTAAGTTTAGCGCATCAATGGCAACTATTTGTCGATGGAGTCTTTTCCACTCATCTCTACGGTTAAAAAACTATTTTAGTTATGAATGACTGGGACACTAGAACAGTACAAATTCCCAACACCTGCCATTTAATGCCATGTGCAGACTCTGAGTGTGTTTACCTGCTGGTGTTGTCTTGGTAAGGGCCAACCCACTCAAAATTCCTGCTGTAGCCCGAGTATAAGCTGTACTGCTGGACTCCTGGTGACAGTAAGATTCTGTCAGTAAAATCTTTCTACACTTAAATACACCACGCTCTTGTAAACAACTGTTAAACAAAGATTCATATATGTTGAAAGACAGAATGTTATTTTGTCCTGTATTTTTTTGGTGATATTTCCATTCACCAAAGAAGATGACTTACATAGCTATTATGGAATACATTATCTCCCCAAAAACATGGGGAGGTCTAACAGCACTACTATGCAAGAAGCGGGCGGAGTCACCTGTGATCTTCAAACACTCGTTGTCATTAAGTTTCTCCGTAAACAGCCTTGCGACGATCAGCTCCGGGTGGATGAGGAAGAGGATCTCTTCCTGAACCAGTCCATGGCCAAGAACCCCACCACCCACCATGTTACAGGCAAAGTCCACCTGTCAGCCAAAAAATGGAGAGAATACTATTTACAACCACCTGCCGCAGGTCACCGCTGCCAGAGTGCATCCTGGGACATGATTCAGCCACACACTACAGTGCCTATGGAAATTATTAACAGCACAGCAGTATTCAATTTTTCCACATTTTGTTAGGTTACAGCCTTACTCCAAAATGCATTTTGTTCCCTCAGAATTTTATACACAACACCCCATAACGAAAAGTGATTGCTTTGCTCCGTGGCACCTTGGCGGTTTGGGGATTTGAACCGGCAACCTTCTGATTACCATTGCACACAATGACAATGTGAAAAAGTTTTCTTGAGGTTTAGGCAAATTTTTTAAAAATAAAAAACTGAGAAAAGCACATATGTATTCACTGCCTTTGCTCAATACTTTGTCGATGCAGCTTTGGCTGCAATTACAGACTCAAATCTTGTTGAATATCATGCAACAGGTTTGGCACACCTATCCTTGGCCAGTTTGGCCCATTCCTCTTTGCAGCACCTCTCAAGCATCATCAGGTTGGATTGGAAGCATCAGTGCACAGACATTTTAAGATCTTTCAGAGTCTGGGCTCTGGCTTGGTCACTCAAGAAAATTCACAGAGTTGTCCTGAAGCCACTCCTCTGATATCTTGTCTGTGTGCTTTAGGTTGTTGTCATGCTGAAAGATGAACAGTTGCCCCAGTTCAAGAGCACTCTGGGGCCGGTTTTCATCCAGGATGTACAATGCTGCAGTCATTATCCTCTATCCTGACTAGTCTCCCAGTTCCTGAAGCTGAGAAACATCCTCACAGCATGATGCTGCCATCACCATGCTTCACTGTAGGGATGGTATTGGTCTGGTGATGAGTGGTGCCTGGTTTACTCCAAACGTGACACCTGGCGTCCACACCAAAGAGTTCAATCTTTGTCTCATCAGACCAGAGACTTTCAGGTGCCTTTTGGCAAAATCCAGGAGGGTTGCCATGTGTGGTTTACTAAGGAGTGCCTTCTATCTGGCCACTCTACCATACAGGCCAGATTGGTGGATTGCTGCAGAGATGTTGTCCTTCTAGAAGGTTCTCCTCTGTCTACAGAGGAGCTCTGACAGAGTGACCATCGAGTTCTTGGTCACCTCCCTGACTAAGGTCCTTCTTCCCCGACCGCTTAGTTTAGGTGGCCGGCCAGCTTTAGGAAGAGTCCTGGTGTTTTTTAACTTCTTCCATTTATGGATGATGGAGGCAACTGTGGTCATTGGGACCTTCAAAGAAGCAGACATTTTTCTGTAACCTTACCCAGATGTGTGCCTATAGACAATCTAGTTTTGGAGGTCTACAGACAATTCCTTTGACTTCATGCTTGCCTTGACATGAACTGTGAACTGTTGGACCTTATATAGATGGTGTGTGCCTTTCCAAATCATGTCCAATCAACTGCTTTTTCTCAGGTTGAAGAAAACATCTGCAGAAACATCTCAAGGATGATCAGGGGAAACAGGAGGGAAACCTGAGCTCAATTTTGATCTTCATGGCAAAGGCCGTAAAAATACTTATATACATGTGCTTTCTCAGATTTTTTAAATGTTTTTAACAAATTTGCCAAAACAATTATGTCATTATGGGGTTTTGCGTGCAGAATTCTGTGGAAAAAAATGGTCAATTTTGGAAAAGCTGTGAATACTTTCTGGATGCACCAATTTAGAATTGCCAATCCACATGGTGTTCATGCTTTTAGATGGTGGGAGGAAACCGGAGAACCTGGAGGAAACCCAGATCAATACAATAAAAACATGGAAGCTCCACACTCACAAACCGTAAGCAAATAGTAGTTGAACAGTGCTAACCTGCAACATGCCTCTTCCGTCTTTTTCAATAGTGCCTTCAGAGGTGGCGTGAAGTTTTGTGAATGTCATCGTCTGACTGATACATCAGAGCATGTGTGGAATATGCAGTATACATTACATTATATACATTACATTAGGAACAAATGAAACCTACGTTGTCCATGGTGGCAGTTTTCTATCTTGGATGAAGCATCTCTCGAAGGTAACAAGTCCACGAGGTTTCGTGTCTGATGTGTCATGCAAAAGAAAGAAGAAAGTATTATTTCTCAATCAGCTCATATCAACTATCACAAATGAAAGATTTGAACTGTTTCACCATTCAGTGTTGCTATGATGTTGTTAGTACCTTCATCTGTCACAGTTTTGAAGTAATGGAAAATGGCCCTCAGTTTTTCAGTGGTTGTTGGAGCGCGATCAGCAAACAAGCTGGCAGAAAACGCATATATGGGTTATAGGCAATTTTGTATTAGATAAAATGCATTTGGATTATTAAGCATAAATGACATTAAGAAACAGGCAATGAAATCTAAAATGCATTCACACACATTCATGGTCGATACTGCTAGATTGAACACTGTGTTGTTCTGGATAATTGCAATTACTTTTGCCATACCAGGTTTAGCCATGATTATTCTTATCCAAAACCAATTGCTGAAAGCAATAAATCTGTGCAGGAAAAAAGATCGATTCATTACGATTCATTAAAACTGCAGGTTGTTCCTGGGATACAGTGAAACACCTGGTCTGATCTCAAAGAAGAACGACTGTAGCTCAGATTCCTGAAGGCCCGAATGCTGTTCATGATGAGAGAGGTGTAGAAACACATGAAGCTGAGTAATTGGAAATCTGCCACAGTGACCATGATCACATGAGCAATGGGACAGTGAAGCAAGAATGTAGATGAAGGTCAATAGTGCTGAAGAATCACGTTTTCTGTGAGATCATGTGGAAGGTCATATTTTCCAGGGGAGCAGATGATGGCAGGACACAATATGGCAGGATGTCCTAGATAAATGTTTTGTGCATAAAAGTGACAGACCTGCTGAAGTTGATGGTGGGGTAGTTGCAATATTCAGTACCAGGCTTAGAGTTGTTTCGGTGAGGAAAAGTACAGTAGAAGGCGTTGGCTAGCAGACAGGCAATCTGCATTTGGGAGAGAGTGATGGCACATCCTACCCCCTGCTGGAGCAGCGGAATGGCCTACCCCAAGTGAACACAAGATCCTTTTATGCACCTTTCTCCCCAAAAAAAAGAAAAACAAAGACATGCTAGTTTTCCTGACCGTCGTAACATAGCGAGGCAGCTTGAGGGCCAGGTCTGCCATTTTGGCGATAACACAAGAGAACACATCTTGCTCCTTAGGCAGGCGCTGGGAGAAAAAGAAAATGTAATAAAAGCTGGAACAGATACATTTACAGATATTATATTAAATCAATTGAATTAAAACAAGTATCAGTATTAATTTAATAAGTACATATCAACATTTAATGTGTATATCAAAATGTATTAATCAGAACATAAATTAAAGTGTTTTTAAATAATATCTTGTTACCATACACCTACATCAAAATATGTGTAAAGTGCTTCAAAGTTCCATTGGTCTTTGTATTGTGGGTTGTATGCCTTGATAGCACTCTGGAGAAGTCATAGAAAAACAGTCAATTCTTCAGCATATTCTATTTTTATTTCATTTTATTTTGGGCATTCTATCTAAAAAAATCCAAAACAGTTGGAACTCTGTGTAAACTAAAAAAGGAATGCAATGGTGTGCAACCCTCATAATTTTTCCAAAATTTCCCCAAAAATAAATTGTTTAAACTGAGGCCACACATCCCTGTAGGAAAAAGAAGGAGTTGATGCTGAATATTGATAACAAGCTAGATGGTCTGAGCTGAAATATGTCCTGTTTTACACCTAGCCTCAGTTTAAAATTGCATGGCAACATTGCTACTGTAAATTAGTAAAAATGTAAGGGGAGATAAAATCCTGGTTTACATTTTACACAACGTCCCAAATGGTTTGCAAATATGGGTTGTAATTACCCAATAATAACAAGTGCTGTAACATCATCCCAATGAGCAATAATGGTTTCATAAAGCACTTTCATGTCTGTCTTACCTCAACATTCATTACTGATGGAGAGCCCTTAGCCAGCTCGGTCAGACGTTTCTCTATGGCGTCCCAGCGCACACGCGCCCTATCACCGCTCTGAAATGAAAAATATGAGTGAAAGTGACTAAAGTGAAAGTGATTACTTGTCACATGTGACACACCCCAGCACAGCACCCAGAGCACAAAGTGGAATGTGGTCACTGCGTTTGACCCATACCCTGAGGGAGCAGTGGACAGCCAGGACTGGTGCCCGGGGAGCAGTGTGTGGGGACGGTACTTTTGCTCAGTGGAACCCCAGTGGCACCTCAGTGGCACCCTGACGGGAAAGGATTCGAACCGGCAACCTTCTGATTACGTGTCGGTTTCCTTTACCCGCTAGGCCACCACTGCACCACGAGACAGACTCATGTGATATGTTTATTGCCAGGTTTAAGTTTAAGGGGGTTTGGATGAAATGTGTCTCTATGCTGACAATTAGCTGCAGCTTAATATCTGAAAAACCAATCAGCTTGTGTCTGAAAGGTTTCGTGTCTGTGACCTTGTATAATAATTCTGAGCGCGTCATCCATTAGTCGCACCGAGGATACAACGCATTCACACCCCTAACCAACTGTAATCAATTCATCTCCAACTCAAATACAGAAGATTCATCAACCAACCAGCACTGATGACTTTTTGTAAGTAGAGAAGTGGGAATTTGGCATCTTGACGTGACGTGCATCCCAACGTTGCTGTCCATTGTAAGGTTTTATCACATGCCTATGGTTGAAGTCATTCACCTGCAGGGTGATCAGCAGTTATATAGACTAACTGATTAATTAAATGCCAAGCAGAACGCAAACAAAAACCCAATATTCCCCAACTTACGTCAATAAGAACTTGGTGCTTGGTGCTGGGTGTGAGTTCACCCAAGCAAATGTTGCAGTTCTCGGCTCTCTTCTGGCGCCACTGTCCACAGGGGACTTCATCTCCAGGCGTCCCATCGAAGCCCTGGGCTCCTGGTGGCCTGTCAGAGCCCCTGGGGCTCAGAGGTGGGCTGCGGCGGTCGCCCACTGGGGAGTCTGGAGCGTAGGTGAGGCATTCCTTCACACCTGCCATCTCTGCAGAGAGGAAACACAGAGATGTCAAATTCTAATTTTATTTCTCACATACACAGTCATACATGGTATGATATACACAGTGAAATGCTTTTGCAGTCCAGAAGTGATTGAAAGTGCTGGAGTGTGTTAGATGCACCCTCTCTCTGGAGCTGCTCATGTTCATCATTTATACAAGTGGGAATTTGACCAAGAGCCCAACAGACGGGCGACACTTACAATGCTAACCAATACTAAAAACAAAACAGGATCCTTTTCTTGCGCTCATCTCCGGCGCGTCGGGCTGTATTTACCACCGCGCGTTCATTTCACTTTCGATTTGAGTGAAAACCTGCTCAGATTCGCGAAACGAAACACACACAAAAAAAGCAACGAGGAGTAAAGTTAATACTGCAGCAGCGGTGCACTGACAGACCAGCAAACTTCGTCAGAGTAGCGTACTGACAGCCCCACGCCTAACCCACGTGTACACTGACATTACGTTCGATGCCTTACCTTCGTTCGTTCGACCGTATGACAGCGCGACAGTCGCGGCGCATGCGCGGTAGCCACAGGTGTGCTGGTCTGTAACGTCATCGATGAAAACCGGCCGCTCTCTGATTGGCCCGATTTACACCAGTCATTTTTGACAATCGATATAGTGTGTTCCATTGGAAACATAATTATAGGATTACAGAATATATATTTTGGCTCACAGCAAATATTACGTTAACCTAGCCTACCAAGAATAAATGAGCGATATGGATTTTTTTTTATTTAAACAGACAAATTCCGAAACTATAAAGTACAAAAACAATTACAATGCTTAAGTTATTGTATTGTCCATACAGAACGGTGGTGTACTCTTATCCGGCCACGTTTCAGGATTGTGTGGAATTTCGAGAATCTAGTTCAACTGCAGATTTGCTGAAGTGATTGACATGAACGGCCTGTGCGGTCAGTTCTGCGTCGCCGCCACCAGGTGTCGCCAAACGCGCATTTGTTGGATGGAGAGGCTCCCCGTTCCCGAGCATCTGCTCGCAGTGTATTCAAACAAAGAAGGGCTATCGACTCTCGAGAGCTTCCTGAGCATCGCTTATTTCACTGAATAATTCTTTAATCAAAGTGGATCCTCCAAAGCCGCCTGCCGTCGCTTCATGTTTCCCGTAGGGATTAAAATGAACCTGATTAAGAGTTTGTGTCAAAGCCCATTTAAAGCAATTTGCAACAATAGCAACAACATCCAAATTGGACCACCAATTGAGAAAGACAGAGCGTCCCGAAATGCATTAGCAGATAAAAGATTCACCTCCGGCAACAAGAACAACAGACCCCCCCTTTAAATGTGAAAAGCCCTCCCTGTGTGTGTCAAACGGTTCCCGCCGGAGGCTTTATTTTCACTCTCCAGCCCCAGTGTCCTCCAGTGTCTCTGACCCATCCCATGGTTCCACTGCTGCCCTGCGGTTGTATCTTATTAGCCGTGCTGGTGTGGGGAAAGTCAGCACGACACAGTCCCTGCGTAGGCTGACCTGTGACCCAGTGTTGACACATAATCAGTAGCATCGCCTGCGTT